>NW_027551567.1:4611357-4629064 GCF_008692635.1 Crocuta crocuta
AAGAAAGAAAGAAAGAAAGAAAGAAAGAAAGAAAGAAAGAAAGAAAGAAAGAAAGAAAGAAAGAAAGAAAGAAAGAAAGAAGAAAGGGAGGGAGGGAGGGAGGGAGGAAGGAAGGAAGGAAGAAAAGGTTAGTAGCTAGGATAGTACACCAGACAATATGTCACTGAAGGGAAGGACTATGAGGACACTTCAAAGTGTTGGCCAGAAGATACTTTACAATCAAATAAAAGTACTACAAAAGTTGGGGCACCTGGGTGGCTCAGATGGTTCATGGGTTTAAGCCCCGCGTCGGGCTCTGTGCTGACAGCTCAGAGCCTGGAGCCTGCTTCAGATTCTGTGTCTCCCTCTCTCTCTGGCCCTCCCCTGCTCACACCTTCTCTCTCTCTCAAAAATAAATTTAAAAAAACATTTTTAAAAAAGTACTACAAAAGTGCCTGGACCCAGGCATGAGTTTTCCCAACTGCCTTCAATCAAAGAAGCTTATAATTTATTTTTACTTTTATTGACAAAAGGTTGGAACTTACTCTCTTAAACTTTTAGAATATTAAAACTTGGCTATGCCATCCACTAAAAAAGCACCCTAATAAAATGAGATTTTTAGGATAGATACATTTTGCTGGAGAAACTAGGTAAGCAAAATCTTAGCCTCTGTTCACTTGACCAAGGTCTGCAGTGGAAACTCTCAGTAGTTTTGATCTGCATCATCTGTGCCATTATTCAGTGGGGGAAGCTAAGTCAGAAGAGACAGTCTGGAGACAAGTTCACCATCAGTACAACTTGTATCTTACGGTTCCCCAGCACAGAGTAACTGACATGTCCTGTTCCTCTCCAATCACAGACTCTGAGTTTGCCTATGCCTTTTCTCAGGCCCCTGCTCTCTAGCTCTGTCTCCTGATTTGGAGTTTCACTGTCCTTCTTTTTGTCCTTAAGGTGGTTAATTTTATGTGCCAACTTTGCTAGGCTATGGTGTCCAGTTGTTTGATCAAACACTAGTCTAGATATTGCTGTGAAATTATGTTTTAGATGTGTGATTAACATTTATAATCAGTAGACTTTGAATAAAGAAGGTGATCCCCTCTCCCATAATGTGGGTGGGCTTCATTCAATCAGCTGAAGGCTTGAACAGCGAACACTGAGTTTTCTTGAAGAAGAAGGAATTCTGCCTCAAGACTAGAACATAAAAACCCTGCTTTAGTTTCCAGCCTGCTGCCCTGTAGAATTTAAATTCAAAACTGAAACATCAACTCACCCTGAGTCTCCAACCTGTCAGCCTGCCCTACAATTTTCAGGCTTGCCAGACCCACAGTTGCATAAGACAATTCCTTAAAATAATCTTTCTCTATGTTATGTATGTGTATGTGTGTGTATATTTTTGTGTCTCCTATTTGCTCTGTATATCTAGAGAACCCCAAAGTATAGACCCCCTCACTCACCTTTGCCTTCCCCTCACATTAGTTCAAGTCATCTCTGGTTACTGCTACTTTGGGCTTCCAAGTCTAGTTGTGAGCACAATTTTTGAAATAGCCCCTTCCTGGGTAAAGTATATCCTTGACCTACTATATATTCTCCCTAAGTCTCCAGCAGTCTTGACCAGCCTTCTGTCCTCCTGACTGGGGATAAAAACTTATTTATTATCTTCTGACTCTTAATCACAACAGTATGGCCTTCCTAGGGCCTTCACATTCCTGCTGCAAGCCTCCTGTATAGTCCACACTGAGCTGCTGGGGTCCTAGAGGTCTATTGGAAAAGAAAGGAGGGGCTGGGGACTTACACAGAAACCAAGCAGAGTGAGTGTCATCACCATGAGCTTCACCTGCTACCCCACTGTGTCCAGGGACATGTGGCATGAAGGAAAGAACTGTAGCTTTATACAAGTATTTTAATGTAATTCAAAACCTGAAAGATTAAGTACTGTTCAGATGATAAAGTATCCAGCTGCTAAATTGTTTTTTACTTTTCCCTAGAAAGGAAAACAAGCCTTGGGTATTTTCAGACTGATTACAAAGGTTTTGCTTTAGATATTATTGAAGCAGATGCATTTGGCTGCTTTTTTTGTGGCTAAAAGCCATGCTCACCCAAATCACTCATATCTTTCTGTCATTCTAATTGCTCCACAGATCACTTTGAGAAGCTCTTAACAGCTTTTCTATTTTAAAGTATTGTAGAGAGAGAGAGAGAGACAGAGAGAGAGTTGAGGCTGGTGCTCAAGCATGCACCCTTCCCTATAAACATCTCAGGGCCGAGGGTGTGAAAGCTAATATTTACTGAACCCTCTCTCTCCAAGGCCAGCAGAGATGTTCAACCAACCTAATCCAATGACCTTTTATCTGTCTTTATTCTATTTGATCTCCTTCATTCATGTTAAAAAACATTTATAGAAACTACTGGGTATCTGGCTCTATCTAAGCACTAGAGACAAAGAAATCAACAAGACACTGTTCCTGCTCCCAAATGAAGTGAAAGAAAGAAAGAGAGATAATAATAAGATGTATGTGATGGTTCCATAAGAGCATGTAAATTAAAAGTATTCATGAGGAGCACAGAAAAAGACCACCTTATTCAGGCTGGGATTTCAAAAGATGACTTCCTGAAGAAAGAAGCAGGAACTAATGCATAAAGCATAAGTAAGAATTAGCTCATTGGATGAGGGAGAGAAAGGGGGATGACCCAGAAGAAGAATCAATTGTATAAATGTAGCAAGGCATGAGATATCAGGAAGCATCTGCAAGAACTGCCAGAAGACTGACTAGAGGAAAACAAGTGTATGGAGATGGCCAGATGTCAAGAAGCACAAAAGGGGGATAGGAGAGGCCCCAAAGGATCTTATAGGAGCACTCTAACAGCAACATGGAAATAGACTGCTGTTAAATGAGACGGAAAAGGCAGAAAGATTCTTTAGAAAGTTATTGGAATAATATATAGTGAGAACCTGAACTAAGCAACTGGCTGAATCATCCTGCCTTTAAATGAGATGGCATGTACAAGAGAAGAAAATGTCAGCTGGTAGATAGATTCAGTGTTTCGAGGAAGAGCCTGCAGACCAACTAGATACAAGATTCTGGCTAGAACATAAATGTGGGAAATGAGTGCATACTTAGCAATTAAAAGAACTAGTATGGTTACAATTGCCCAGCGCAGAGAGGAACAGTGACCTGAAGACAGAACTTGTAAAAGGGATGACATTTTATAGACATGCAAAAGATGATGAGCCTGAAAAATAAATGAGCAGCCAAGAGGAGGAAATTCAAGAGGTAGCAGAATTAAAGAAGTTTTTAAAACTGTTGACCACCTAGGACAGGATCTGTGTAAAAGCTGATGGAACCTGGGTAATGGAAGTAATAGTTTCCATTTTATGAATGTACTTTGTTCTTTTGACTTTTTTTCCCTTAAATAGTTTAATGTCAAGTTGATTTACATATAACACCTAGTGTTCATCCCAGCAAGTGCCCTCCTCCATGCCCATCACTCCCCTTCCCCCTCCCCAACCCCCATCAGCCTTCTGTTTGTTCTCAGCATTCAAGAGTCTCTCATGGTTTGCCTCCCTCTCTCTCCCCAACTATTTTTCCCCTTCTTCTACCGCATCATCCTCCATTAACTTCCTCCTAGTCCACCTATATGTGCAAACATATGGTATTTGTCCTTCTTCTTGAGTAAATAACATTTCACATGAAGTATCCATTTGCCTATGGGAAAATTAAATTTGTGCATAATAAATGTAAAAAAAGGACAAAGTGAAAGTCTGTTTTTGGCACTCCACTTACAAACTGGATATGCAGTAAGTTAACAAACTGTTCACCAGGATGTTATCTTAGCAAAGAGTAGGCTGGAGGACTTAGACTCTAGGATTTACTTATGTGGAGGGCTATTCCATATCCCTACCAACAGCCAAGACAGACAAGGGAAGATATAATGAAGAAGAAATAAAAAAAGACATCTGGCTGTTTCTGACCTGGAAAGAGAAAAGAGAAAGATATTGGAAGCTATCAAACTGTGGCTCCCATTTCCCCTTCCTGGATGTCAGGGAAATATGCATTATATAAATGAAAAGAAAATCAATGATAAAGATATGCACTATAGTAACCCACTCATTTTGTCATATAAGACTGTGGGAAAAGAGCATCTTTTTTTATGAATATACTTTATTGTCAAATTGGCTTACATACAACACCCAGTGCTCATCCCAACAAGTGCCTTCCTCACTGCCTATTACCCATTTTCCCCTCTCCTCCAACCCACCATCCACCCTTAGTTTGTTCTCTGTATTTAATAGTCTTTTGTGGTTTGCCTCCCTCCCTCTCTGTTTGTATCTATTTTTTCCCCTTCCCTCACCGCATGGTCTTCTGTTCAGTTTCTCAAGATCACATATGAGTGAAAACAGATGATATCTGTCCTTCTCTGACTGATTTATTTCACTCAGCATAATACCTTCCAGTTTCATCCACATTACAGCAAATGGCATGATTTCATTCTTTCTCATTGCCAAGTAGTATTCCAATGAATATATAAAGCGCATCTTCTTTATCCATTCATCAGTTGACATTTAGGCTTTTTCCATGATTTGGCTATTGTTGAAAGCACTGCTATAAACATTGGGGTACATGTGCCCCTATGCATCAGCAATCCTGTATCCCTTGGGTAAATTCCTAATAGTGCTATTACTGGATCATAGGGTAGCTCTATTCTCAATTTTTTTAGGAACTTCCACACTGTTTTCCAGAGTGGCCACACTAGTTTGCAAGAGGGTTCCCATTTCTCTACATCCTCATCAGCATCTGTTGTTTCCTGATTTATTCATTTTAGCCAGTCTGACCAGTGTAAGGTGGTATCTCAGTGCAAATCAGGCATTGATTTGTATTTCCCTGATGATAAGTGACACTGACCAAGTGGACTCTACAGATATATTTAGAACTTTTCATCCAAAAGCAGCAGAATATACATTCTTCTCCAGTGCACATGGAACATCCAAGATAGATCACATACTAGTTCACAAAACAGCCCTCAATAAATACAAAAGAATTGAGATCATATCATGCACACTTTCAGATCATAATGCTAGTGAAACTTGAAATCAACCACAGGGAAAATGTTTGGAAAACCTACAAACGCATGGAGGTTAAAGAACATCCTACTAAAGAATGAATGGGCCAACCAGGCAATTAAAGAGGAAATTTAAAAAATATATAGAAACAAATGAAAATGAAAACACATCAATCCAAACCCTTTGGGATGCAGCAAAGGCAGTCCTAAGAGGAAAATACAAAGCAGTCCAGGCCTATCTCAAGAAACAACAAAAAGCCCAAATACAAAATCTAACAGCACACCTAAAGGAACTAGAAGCAGAACAACAAAGAAACCCCAAATCCAGAAGAACAAGAGAAATAATAAAGATCAAAACAGAAATAAACAATATGGGATCAAAAAAAAAGCAGTAGAACAGATCAGTGAAACTAAGAGTTGTTTTTCTGAAAAAATGAACGAAATTGATAAACCCCTAGCCAGACTTCTCAAAAAGAAAAGAGAGAAGATCCAAACAGATAAAATCACAAATGAAATTGGACTTATCACAACTAATTTCTCAGAAATACAAGCAATTAGAGAATACTATGAAAAATTATGTGCTGAAAAGAGCATCTTTTAAGTTGTTCCCTTTCCCTCAAATACAACAACCTGAGATGCAAATGAAGCTGCTTAGCTATGGAGTATATGCAAAAAGAGAAAGTTCTAAGGTTAAGCTCTCTCAAACCTCCCCAGTTCCTGCATTTATATAGCCAAGGGACAGTGGGCCTGCCAAGGGGCTTATGGGGCAGAGCTAAGCCTCACAGAGGAAGCTTAGTAGTCACTGTGGCAGCAAGCTGGACAAAGGCCAAGGCAGTCATTCAGTTGCAAAGTGAAGCCAGGTCAGCCAGGAGCACTGCTGGAACCGTGCAAAAAGAACAAATTATGTGACATCAGCTCTAGACTGCCTATTATAGGACGAACAGCACCCAGTCAGCCATGACACAGTACTCCAGAATCTTCTAGGTAACTGTGAACATACTTCCCATTTACCCTGGCAAGCATCATTCTACTTTTCGGATTCTGTGAACTCTATGAATTAGACTTCTTTTTAAGTAAACTCTATACTCAACATGAGGCTCAAACTCATGACCCCAAGATTAAGAGTCACATGATCTACTAACTAGAGACAGCCAGAAATCCCTGAATTTAACTATTTTTGATACCTATTCTAAGTGGAATCTTGTGGTATTTGTCTTTCCATGACTTCCTATGTCACTTAGCATAATGTCCTCCATGTTCATTCATACCGTCACCTATTACAGACTTTCCTTTTTTTTTTTCTTTTTTTAATGGTTATTGTGAATCTTGCAGCTTGAGTGATATTGCCATATCAGTAATGAACATAGGAGTGCTAAAAATTATTGATTTCATATTTATCAAAATTCCATTTAAATATATAAATACTACTTTCAGTACTTCTGACATCCAGGCAGCCCTGGAAAGAACGTACCACATTGTCTTTCGTTTCCATCTCTCCCCTGCCCGCCCAACCTCTTCAGGAAGCTCAGATTAGAGCTTCCCATGGTGGGAGCCCATCAGGTACCTCAGGAGTTATTCTGCACTGTAGCTTTTCCCTTTGACATTACTTAGTTTCAGGCAATGCTTCTTCCCTTGTCTTTGATGGAATCCCAGAAAACATGACTAGTTTACAGAGATGCAAACATGCATATACAAGCTACACTAAAAACTGTACTGCCATTTGATAATGCCTTAATATCAACAAGTTCCCTTTTGAACATTTCAGAAAAAAAACAAGAAAGGAGTCAGAGAGAAATGTGCTTTTTCTTTTCTACAGTAAAAAAAGGAACACATCACAAAGGCATGAGTGGGGCTACGATGATCAGGAAAACTGTCCTCTGGGAAAAGGAAAGGGCTCTATCACAGGAAAGGGTAAGCCAGAGGAGACTGGAGGGTCCTGACTTCTGACACTCAGTCTTGGAAAAGGATCATTGTGCCACTGTGTGGTAAAGAGATCAGGTTACCTACATTCTTAATTGTTGATATATGCTTTGAAACACAAAGAAGAATGATCATGGCAATTTAGACTCTGTCTGGTTTCCTCTTCATTAATTTTTATTTATTTTTAAATATCCTTTTTAAAATTTATTTATTTTGAGAGAAACAGAGACAGTGTGAGTGGGGGAGGGGAAGAGAGAGACAAAGAGAGATGATCCCAAGCAGGCTCTGTGCTGCCAGCGCAGAGCAGATGCAAGGCTTGAACTCATGAAACCACAAGATCATGACCTGAGCTGAAACCAAGAGTCAGATGCTTAATCAACTGAGCCTCCCAGGTGCCCCTTCTCTTTATTAATTTTTAAATTATTAACTTTTTCTAAGCATTTCCATGCTTATTACATAGCTAACAAATCATAAAAGTATTAATTTATTAAATAAGATGTCTCCAAACATTCATACATTGATAGAAAAATTTATATTCCTTACCAGTCTATAATATAGCAGACTCTAAAAATGCTTTAAACCCTTAAACATAATATGAATATTGATGCTTTTCTTCTAGAAACGACTAGTACAGAGATGCTGGATAGTTATTAAAAATCACTAACATCATAGATTCAAATATATTTATTATGTCTTATTTTAATACACATTTTCTTTTTTCTTATCCAACTACAATAATATTTGCCCTGAGACACAGGGTTGTCTTCCTGACCAATGAATGCTGCAAATAAGATTTGAAAGTCCATAATTGGGCCTAAAACTACACATCTTGAGTCACCTTCCCAACTTGTTCCATCCAAGACCATTTTCCAGTTCGATGGTTCCTTTTCATGGTTAGTCTTCTATCACATAAGAAATTGTCTAAATTATAGCTCTTTCTTTTTGTGACCTACACTTTTTCCTGCAAATAATGCTTATCTTTATAGATTAGTTGCTATAGACCTACTTTGCAACAGTTTCTCTGCATATATTTCTTTCCTTACACAATCCAGTCCTTATTTGATTTGTAACTACTGGTTCTGAGTGAAGCCTTGTCTAATTTAGTTAAATCTAAGGACTAGATTGGTTTGAGTCACTGAAATTACAACTTTGCTATGAATCAACCATTAAAACAGACAATATTTACCTGACATGGCTAGACTGATCAGAGGGATGGTTGGGTTGAAACCTCACAGAATATTTTTTTAATATCAACCAGCTTGTTCTGCTGTAAAGATGTTTGGTTATTAAGTACAAGAGCCAAACATTCATCCACGAATCGTGGTCTGTGTCAGAACCGTGTTCAATTCAGTCTGCTGCATTCTCTCATGGAGATCCTGAGGTTAATGTGGGAGGACAAAAGGCAACTGTCATGGATTTTACCCAAATCCTAATATCTAACTCTTACTTCTCTCCCAGATTCAGTTCTGCATTTCCAATGACTCCCAGACGCTTCTACCCAGGAGTGGCACTAACACCTCAACTTATAGGACTAAAACTAAAAACCTCTTCCCCCAACTCACTCATTCTACCACCTCAAATATTTACTCAAAACCCCATCAAATTCTTCCTTTGTTAGCCACATTTGTTAACTTGGTAATCAGCTTATAGAGAAAGCTGAACTCTTCCAAGTAAAGAGAAATTCCTTTGAGTTAAACTAGCTCTGTTGAAAACTATTTTTCTACCTCCAGATGAGATCATGGGCAGGTTCCTTGATTTAACAATTTTTGGTAATAAAAAGTCATCTAAGGATTCTGGCAAGATGGCAGAGTAGGAGGCACCAGGAATCTGTCTCTCCAACTAGACAGTAATTACATTGGAAGAATCTGATATATTATTTTAGAACTTTGGAGTCTAATGAAGGCTTGCAACTTCCAAGGGAAGGCATGGACAGTAAATTGAGGTCAAATTCAGCTCTTAGAACAGTAACAGCTACCCATCTCCCACCTCCAGCCTGTGGCAGACAGCTGTCATGTGTGCTCGGAGCAACTTGCACACAGCTTGCAGGGATAAAAGAATTCTGACCTCCAAATATTGGGAATCTATACTCTGAAAACTGACTGATGCCTCTGATCACAAGATGCAGACAAAAAGGTGGGCAGTCATCATTGCTCCTCCCTACATTGGGAAGTGCTGTCACCTATATGGGCAGAGCCAAGATCCTATGACAAGTTGACCTGGGGGAACTCTTTCACTCACACAAATTGAGGCAAAATAGCCACATACACACACACACACACACGCACACACACACACACACACACACACACACAAACCATTATCTTAGGGAGCCACAAACATGACCAAGAAAACTCTGCCAAACGTAAAATTTCATGGGCCAGGGGAGAACACAGATGGGAGGTGGGCATCAAAGTGCACAGAACAGAAGAAGGTGCAAAGAGGAGCTCAAAAAGCAGAGTGAGTCATGTACCTAGAGCTCACCCATTGTGTGGCACCTGGAGGAATATTGTTAAGGCAGTTGGGACTTGAAGGCTTTGATTTTTGGTTGGAGAAGTGGAGCTCTAAAGTCCAGTCCTAGAAACAAATTTCCAAATATTCCTTAGAATTCAGAGTCCCTCTGGGCTTTGAGGTAAAAAATATGGATTTGTAGAGAAGAGGTGGAGTATTAATGTGGAGTTTGTACTATCTCATATGCCTATTTTTGAGATTAAATAAGAAAAAAAATCAAGTACAGACATAAAATCTATTTCCAGCTTATTTAATGGAATGAGATTTGGAGCAGAAGTTCAAAATTAGTGTATCTGAACTATTACTCTTAGCTGCCTTTGAAGATTTGGGAGGAACAAATTTAATATTTGTCCCTGCATCCTTTGTTAGCCTCTACTTTTACCATTAGCATTTTAACTTTCACTATGTCTCACATTCAAATTCTGCAAAGAAAGTATCTCCTAGTCTCAATTGCTGACCATCATCTTTGTTGGCAGAACTTTGAACTTAACCAACTCAAGGACCACTGCTCAGGCCACACATGGACTCGGACTCACCATGGATCAACTGCCCACTTCTCCTTGGGTTATGCTGTGTAGACCATGGCCACCTACTAATTTTTGAAGGTGAATTACTCATAAAGAGTTGTTCTATTAAGCAAAAAGTTGTTCTATCAACGTGTATCCCCAAAAGTCTCTATTCCCCCAAAACTTTGTAAGTGTAGCTAAGGAAGGAGGAATTTGCTTTATCTAAACTCTAAAATAATTAAAGTTTGTTATTTGTAAATTCCTCCACACTAACAAAGAGTAAGATCAACATAAATTTATAAACTTTTTAGGTTTCTTTAAAGTTGTTTATATATTAAGAGTCTCATTGTTTTTCATCATGTGAGCATGTGTTTTATAGCTACCCAACTGAAAAATCCTTGAAGGCAAGGATCACATCTATTATTTTTTTTTTATCCCTGACAACACATAAGATGCTCACCAAGGGTGTTAAATAAATGTTGCTGAATGACTGGGACTATGGTGTTATTGAAAAATTGACTTTAACTTCATTAACTGTCCGTATACACAGAGAGTTGGGTTCAGCTGTATAAAATAACACACAAGAAAGCCTTCTGTTCTATAATGTCAATAAAAGATATTGAAAGTAGAGTGACAAGGTCTGAAATGTGAGCCATAAAGGTAATTACCTCCACTCTATGTGAGATCTAAATACTTCTTCTTTCTTTGCAATCTAATAAAATATTTGTTAATAAACCAATAGCATGAATTGAAAGTTTCTGGGCCTTAAACAAATTTTGATTAAAGTGACCCAATCCTGTTTCTTGAGATTCTAAAGAAAAGTTAAGTAGGCAAACGTTTTTCTTTTCATCTCACGGCCTTCCTCCTTACAATGAATTTAGGCTTGTGTTTGAGATTTTTTTTTTTTGAAACATACCAGAAATCCATTTTAGGCTTGCAGCAAACTCACCACTCTAGGTGACTTTGAGTCCAGGACTAAACTTGGTTTATGGCAGCTCTCTTGGCCCCAAGCAGGTATATATGCCTTGTTCTCAAGTTTTACAGTAATCAGATTTCTGAGTAATCAGAAATTTTTCATATATAAGATTTTAACTGCCAAGGCACATACATAAAAAAATACTTGTTTTAGCTAAAAGTTTTGCTCGGTGACTATCTCCTTCTTAAAGAGCTATATAGATTTTTCAGCTTACTTGAAATAGTGACTTCCTCCTGTATTGAGAAGATGTTTATAACTTCCTCTGTCACCCGAAAGTCATGTGTTTTGCCTTTAATTCAATATCTTAGAATTATCTCAGTACCACAACCAGTGAATAACATTAAGTTTCAGATTTTCAACATGGAAACAGTTCTCCCACACAAAAGTCAGATACAATATTAGATTTATTTTTTTGATCTGCCACACTGAGAAAGGTCTTCTTACCAAAAGCCTTCAGCTTGGAAGTCACAACCTCACCCCACTACTCTTTAAGTTCTACTCACAGACAAATAATACAAAATGAAGGGAAATAAAAGACAATATAATCAAGGTACAAATTATAATCCTATGCAGGAAGCCACCTATACTAACATTGTCATGTTGACTCTACCAAATGTAACATTCCATGTCCTAAGTGTGTGACAAAACACATTAGATCATTAGCTCCTTCAAGTCAGGGCATTATCTATATTTTATCATTTCATTGCCTCACAGCACCCTCGCTTCTGGCAATGAGAGCAGAGACTCATACACTGTAGGCACTGCTTAACAAATAGCCCTTGAAATGCCATTATATAGAACCAAACTAAGCAACCAGTACAGGCATTAGTTTTGATACAGAAAGAGAAAGGGAAGAAGGTTAGGCCAACATTTTCCAAACTGTCTTCCCACATATTCTATAAAAAAGAAGAAAAAAAGAAAAAAAATTGGAAGTCAACCAGATTCAGAAAAATTCATATGCTATACCACCTTCTTGAAAATTTACATCCCAATGTGCATAAGCTCCAAAGAGTCTTGTTGTGAAAATACTTGTTCAGTTTGATTGATTTAATATAGCATTTCCCAAGTGTGATGGTTAATTTTATGTGTCAACTTGACTGAGCTAAGGGATTTCTAGAAAGGTGATAAAAAATTATTTCTGGCTGTGTCTGTGAGGGTGCTTGCAGAAGAGATTAGCATTTGAATTGGTGAACTGAGTAAAATAGATTGCCCACCCCAATGTGTATGGGCATCATCAAATATGTTGAGCTCCCAAAGAGAAGGAAAAAGCAGAGGAAGGGTGAATTTTTCTCTCTGAACTAGGACATCCATCTTCTTGTACCTTGGAACATCAGCATGCCACCCCCCCCCATTTTCAGGCCTTCAGACTCCAACTGGGAGGTGCACTATCAATTCCACCTACCCTCATCCCACTTTCCAGAACTTTGGATCTCAGACTGAATTTCACCACCAGCTTTCTTGGTTCCCGAGTTTGCAGACGGCAGATTGTGGAATCTTTCTCAGCCCCCATAATTAAGTGAGCCAATTCCTAGTTTTAAAAAACCACAATTTTTATGTATATGTATATGCATATACAGTATAACATATATCACATATCATATATATATTCTTTATATGAATATATATATATATATATATATAATATCTTGTTTGTTCTAGTTCACTGAAGAACCCTAACATAACAAACATATTTGACAATAGAGCCCTTTGCAGAGGATATCTACTGACATTTAGAAGGATATTGGTGTCCTATGGAGCAAAATCTGATAAATCTTCATTTGTCTGGTTCAAATCAATAAGCAGACTTGAGAAAAAGCACAAGCTTCTGGAGACAAATAGACCACAATTCTACAATTATTGTATTCACATGACCTTGTGCAAGTTGCTTACCTTCTCTGAGCCTCACTTTCCCCAAATGCAAACTAGGTAATAAGGCATCTTTCATAGATTATTATTGTTAAATAAGATAACATACTATATTACCGGTCATAAGAAAGTGTTGTTTTGTTTTTGTTTTGTTCATCCCCAAAGGAAAGACTCTCAATTTCTCTTAGGAAGATAAAAAAGGAAAGTAGCATTCCTATTAGCATTTGTTACTGATAAATGTGGGGAAATTAGGGTAGATTAGGGATTAGTTCTTTTAAAGATCTCTTCTTATATGGTCAACTAATCTTTGACAAAGCAGGAAAGGGAAAGCAGAAAAAAGATGGTCCCTTCAACTTTGGTGTTGGGAAAACTGGATGGCGACATGCAAATGAATGAAACTGGACCACTTCTTATACCATACACAAAAATAAATTCCAAATGGATTAAAGAAAACCTAAATGTGAGACAGGAAACCATCAAAATCTTACAGGAGACAACAGGCAGCAACCTCTTTGACCTCAGCTGCCCCAACTTCTTACTAGACATGTCAACAAAAGCAAGGTAAACTAAAGGAAATATGAACGATTGGGACTTCATCAAGATAAAAAACTGCTGCACAGTGAAGGAAACAATCAGTAAAACTAAAAGGCAACCAACAGAATGGGAGAAAATATTTGCAAATGACATCAGATAAAGGATTAGTATCCAAAATCTATAAAGAACTATCAAACTCAACACCCAGAAAACAAACAATCCAGTGGAGAAATGGGCAGAAGACATGAAGGGACACTTTTCCAAAGAAGGCATCCAGATGGCTAACAGATACATGAAAAATTGCTCAACCTCACTCATCATCAGAGAAAAACAAATCAAAACCACAATGAAATACCACCTCACACCTGTCTAGAATGGCTAAAATTAACAATACAAGAAACAACAGGTGTTGGTGAGGACACAGAGAAAGGGGAACCCTCTTGCACTGTTGATGTGAATGCAAACTGGTGCAGCCACTTTGGAAAACAGTATGGACATTCCTCAAGAAACTAAAAATACAACTACTCTATGATCCAGCAATTACACTATTAGGTATTTACCCAAAGTATTAAAAAAGGCATACTTGAAAGGGTACATGCACCCCAGTGTTTATAGCAGCATTATCAATAATAGCCAAACTATAGAGAGAGCCCAAATGTTAAGAGAATGGTGAATAGATAAAGAAGGGGTGGTATATATATATATATATATATATATATATGTATATATATATATATACATATATATAGTATAGAATATTACTCAGCCATCAAAAGAAGGAAATTGTGCCATTTGCAATGACATGGGAGCTAGAATGTATTATGCTAAGTGAAATAAGTCAGTCAGAGAAAGGCAAATATCACAGGATTTCACTCGTATGTGGAGCTTAAGAAACAAAACAGATGAACATATGGGAAGGTGGGGAAAAGAGAAGAGAGGGAAACAAACCACAAGATACTCAATGATAGAGAACAAACTATGGGCTGATGGAGGGAGGTGGATGGGAGATGGACTAGATGGGTGATGGGTACAAAGGAGGGCACTTGTGATGAGCACTGGGTGTTGTAGGTAAGTGATGAATCACTGAATTCAACTCCTGAAACCAATATTGTACTGTATATTAACTAACTAAAATTAAAATTTTTAAAAAGACTCTACCACAAAAAAATAATTAATTACATTAAGTTCTCTTCTTTAACCTGAAAAAAATATAAAATGCATTGAAAAATAAAATAAGCCAGCCATGCTAAGAGAACTACAATGGTAAAAGCAAGAAAAATGGGAGGGGCAAGAATAGACCCTATCATGTCATGAATATGGAACAGTGAACTTCAAAAAATTATATCTATAAGTTTTGCAAAGGACAACATTCAATCTCGGACCTAAATTCTCTGAATATCCTGCATACTTGATAGCAGGACAGGCTAAATGTCAGGTTTTTGTGACCTAACATTAGGGATTTAGGTCTAATTAATCAACTGCTAAAATTCAGATATTCAGTTTCTTTTCGGATGGTACTGGGGTATGATAACTGCCGGAGGCCGGAGCCGACTCCGGCAGGTCCAGGGGTCCCTGAAGGGTGGATGGTGTCGGCGAGAGAGAAAGAGAGTGAGAGATGCCCCGGAGATCTTTCTGATCACCAGGCAGGCATCTCTGTCCTGTCAGTTTTTGTGTCTTTATTTAAAGGTTCAGCAACAAGATGAAGTCATAGAAAGGAATTTCTTACAACGGGAGGTCTTTTGTGATATCCTTAGTAGAATTATTCCGACCAAGAAAATAACAGAATGTTCTTAGTAAAAAACAGGAAAACATATAGGTCAAATTGTATATAGATAAGTTAGGAGTATTTTGTCTGGCTCTCAAGAGGATGAATGTTTCTGAACTGGTTTGTTTGTGGAGACTAACATGGGGGCCCTGAATGGGTCAGTCTTTTGCCCCTGGGTTATGTTTTAGCTACTCTTATCTATCCTCATCTCAGCTGCCAGTGTTAAGAGAGGGTGTTTGTGGAAAGTAGGCCTTGAGGAAGGGACTGTTACGTTTCACCAATTAGCAAAGATGTATGTGGTAACTATGTTTTGCTCTTAACCCCAAAATAGGTCCTTGGTCTCAGGGCCAGGCTCAATTGTAATTCTTGTGTTCTTAACCCCCTAAGTCTCGGATCTGCAAGGCCCATAGGAAGAGCCTTTTGACAATTTTCCCCATAGAGCTTTCATCCAAAATTTCTTTTGTAAAGGCAGGAATATGCTTTTCCTTATGAGGTATCTGTATTCAAAATATGGGTCTGATATGGAATATAGTGAGGCCTGGTCAATACCAGTAGGCTTATATCCAACATGAGCAGAAGGAGATACCAGTTTTCATTTCTCACGGCAGGAGCTACAAACATTGCCATTTCTTTGCTATGATTGCCATCCAGAGAGGCCAGTTCAGCTCGCAGCAGATAACAACATCTCAGTCCTTAACAAAGCCTGTACCACAGAGAGAGAAACTCAGAAATACTAACAGTGGAATGATAGGTTAGAGAAAGTTAGTCAATGAAACTCCAGGTCCTGCAGTAGAACTGTAGACTTGTCAGCATGTTACATAGGGGTTTAATTTAATAGCTTCTCAACATATGGGCAACAATATGGTCTCAGTGGTTCCCTGCTACTGGCATGGCTGAGAAGGAGGGAGAAATAATTAGACATCTGACAGGCAAGTGGCTGCCCTCACACAGTTCAGCCGAGGCTTTTGCAGAGGGCACGAGATATTTTTAAACCACAGTTCCTTTGCAGCTAAAGAAATTGTACATTTTTCTTTTGCTGGTAAATAGGCATTAGTTTCTTTCAGAGTCTGACAATAAAGAAATGATGGAAGTCATAAACCTAATTTCCTCAGGCAGTTTCCTAAAAAACTGTATATGTGGCCTATGATATATGCAGTGGAATATTAGGAGGCCAAAACACTAATACTATTCTTACTTTCCTCTCCTTGAAGAATGCACACATCTATAGAATTTGTTTTTAGCAGTCAGAATCTGCATTCTGCACATTAAATGAGGGACCTAAGATTCTGTATAAAGCCAGTAAAACAGGCCATTAACAGGTACACGGCAGAGGACCAGGCCAACAAGTGCTTCCCACAACCAGACTGTAAAAACAGCTTGAGATCAATGAATCTATCTCGATTCCCACCCACAACACTGTCACCACTATGACCAACCAGAACAGTTCTCAGTATCCCCAGAAGTAATTCATAAATAGTAGCCAATGTATTGATATTTTTCTAATATGCAGGCTCCATATGCATGGCCTCTAGAAAAAAGTGCAGAGAAATCAAGCAGGACAGAAGTGCGATGCTTCTTCTTTGTGCTGTCTTCATCACACACAATAGAACCTGGCAGGAGTTCAGCCTACAGGAAGGTTTGATTTGTCTGAGATTAGACATTTTTTGGAAGTAAACAGCATTTTCTCCAAAGAAATCACACATAAAAAATTCAGCCAACTTTTACTTCTTTTGCTTTCTTTATATAACCAAGTATGTGTATATTTTTAAAAAACTAAATTTCTTGTCTAAAGCTCATCTCTTGTTTAGATCCAAAGTCACAGACTGAATGTTTATATCCCACTAAAATTCACATATTGAAGCCTTAACCCCCAATATGATGGTATTTGGAGGTAGGGTTTTTAGGGGGTAATTAGGTTAGGATAGGGTCATGGGCGTGGGGCATGGGGCCCCATTATGGGACTGGTGCCTTTATATACAGAGCTCATTCTCTCTCCACTTGCACACACTGAGGAAAGGCCATATGAGGACAAAAGGAAAATGTAGCCATCTGCCAGCCAGGAAGAGAGCTTTTGCCAGGTCCCAACCTTACTGGCACCCTAATCTTAGATTTACATAAAGTATTCAAAACTGAGGGAATAGGGGTGATTGGGTAGCTCAGTCGGTTAAGCATCTGACTTCAGGTCAGGTCATGATCTCATGTGTTTGAGCTCCATGTCAGGCTCTGTGCTAATAGCTCAGAGCTTGGAGTCTGCTTCGGATTCTGTGACTCCCTCCCCTCCCCCCCCCCCGTTCACACTCTGTCTCTCTCTTTCTCAATTAAATAAACATTTAAAAAAAATTTTTAAAGAACCTGATGAAATAAATGTCTATGATGTAAGCCACCCAGTCTGTAGTATTTTGTTATAGCAGCTCAAGCAGACTAAGACATCCAACAAAACAGTAGGGATAAATGTGACTGAGAGCAGAGCTAGTGGCCATATGGGGAAGGACAGCAGTGACAGAGAAAGGACAACACTAAGTAAACCAGGATACGTTTTCTTCAGACTGTTTTTTTTTTTTTGAGAGAGAGAGAGAGAGGGAGAGAATGAGCAAG
>NW_027551567.1:4629199-4679269 GCF_008692635.1 Crocuta crocuta
TTTTTTTTTTTTTTGAGAGAGAGAGAGTGCAAACAGGAGAGGGGCAGAGGGAGAGAGAGGATCTTAAGCAGGCTCCATGCCAGTAGAGAGCCCTGTGCAGGGCTTGATCTCACTCCCATGAGATCATGAACTGAGCCTAAATCAAGAATCAGATGCTTAAGTGACTGAGCCATTCAGGAACCCCTACCTCTGATTTTTAAAAAAATCTTTTTTAAATTTTTACTTATTTTTTCAAGAGAGAGAGAGGCAGAGAGCAAGGAGGTGAGGGGCAGAAAGAGAGGAATGGAGACACAGAATCCAAAGCAGGCTCTAGGCTCTGTGCTGTCAGCAGAGAGCCTGACATGGGGCTTAAACTCAGAGTCCACAAGATCGTGACCTAAGCTGAACTCAGACACTTAATTGACTAAGCCATACAGGTGCCGCTGAGTTTTTTGTTTTTGTTTTTGTTTTTTAAGATGGAATTATCAGAGCCAGACAGGCTATGTCTGCCTTGTCAGGGGTTTACGCACTTCTGTGGATATTAAAAACTTGTGGCACTGAGGCCAAAGGTGAACAAGCAGATCTTTAACAGCAGCCATGTGATACAGATGTGCATGGACAGCATTTGCAAAGTCAGACATTAATTTCCAGACTCACTGGAATTTGATACTATGAATTGCAAAGTCCAACCAACTTTCAAGCTTCTATATTCACAGAGGGAAGAAGACATTATCATGTAACATTCCCCAAAGCATTCTACTTGTCTTCATAAATTTGCTCTAGAGAGGGGCATTGTATTAGATTCTGCAAAGAAACAGAACAAACAGTAGAAAGATATGGAGATAGAGAGAAACAGAGAGAGAGATTGTAAGGAATTGCCTCATGCAACTGTAGGGGCAACAAGTCCAAAATTGTAGAATAGGCGAGTAAGCTAGAAATTCAGTTAAGAGATGATGTTGCAGTCTTGAGTTTAAAATATGTTGGGCAGGAAACTCGGGCAGGGATTCTGTGTTGCGTCTTGAGGAGACTTGGTTCTTTGGGAAACTTCAGTGTTTGCTATGAAGGCTTTTGACTGAGTTGCTTAAGATCCAACCACATTGTGGAGAGTAATCTATTTTACTAAAGTCTACTGAATAAATGTGAATCACATCTAAAATCTATCTTCACAGCAATATGTAGACTGGTGCTTGGCCAAACAACTGGGCACCACAGCCTAGCTAAGTTGACACAGAAAATTAATCATGGCAAGCATAAAATGAGAAATAAAAAGACAACAAAAACAAATTTCCAAATTCTTTTAATTTTTCTTCTGTCCTAACCAGCTCATCTTTTTAAGAATGGGCCTCATCCATTGCTACATTAAACTACTCATTGAATCAAATATGGTCTATTATATCCCTTGCATTCCCAAAGCATCCCTGGCATTTTTACTAAATTCAACATGGTAGTGCAGAATGAGTTTCTGTGACGCAAGAAATAAATAATATGGTCAGCCCTAAGTCATGAGATGTCAAAAAGTTAGCAATCTAAGGCAAACCGCACCCCAAAAATAGGACAAGTAGTGAGGGCTTGTATACTGCTTATCTGTTCAGCATATTAACCCCAGGGGCCTGCTATATGCCTGGCACACAGTTGGTCCTCAGAAATCTTTATTAAGTGAATACCTGAATGATTTAGGTGAGTAAAAAGGGATTAACATTATTAAAGATGCTGCCCACTTTGAGATGACAAAGCCAAGTAGAGGACTGTTATTTTTGTTTCTATTCCATTGCAAAATAATTATCTCTTCAAATTGAGCAGATACACTCTACTCTGGTCCCCAGGTCAGTAAAGTCTTGTGGTCATTTTGGAACTATTCACTTTCATCCTGTATTGCAGCAATTAGAATTCAGTAAGCATATTTACTAACTGTGTAACCTTGGATCATAATAATAGCTAACATCAAATGTCAAGTACTGTCCTTAGTGCCTGTATTTGCCCATAACATTCTCAGGCTCAGCTACAATTTGAACTCGGTCTGGTTCCAAACACCTCTCTCTACCTCTGCTATACTGCAATTTACTTAGTTACTCAATATGTTCATTTATAAAATAAAAATAATAATTCCTCCCTTGTAAAACCATTTTAGAATTAGTGCCAATTTATAGCACAGTACCTGGCACACAACCCATGGGTCCTGGGTAAAAGGTGGTAATGGAGGTGGAAACAACAGTAACAATAGTTGCTGATGCTATTGTCATTGTCATCACTTTTCATGGCTGAAGTAGACTCCCTCTACAACCAACTCATTTTATAATTGCTACTATAGTAACAAAATTCAAGGGGACATGTACTTATCCCTGTCACTTAGTTCACAAAATAAATAAAACAAACACACTAATAAATGTGAATTCTGAGATGCAGAGTTGTCACTCTAAATTGTTTGGCTAGGCCACTCAGACTTAACATCAAGTTCTAGACTAAATTTGCATGAAAGTTGTGGTCAATTAATGATGACCAAAAATTCTTTACTATTGCTTCTACTAAAAAACGGATTCTAATTTCCCTCTTCCTGATTCTGGGTTGCCCTTAGTAAGCTGATTGACCAAAAGAATGTGACAGAATTGACATTCTGGAAATTTTTAGACTAGGTCATAGAATCCTTTCAGCTTCTGCCAGGCCACTTGGAATACTTACTCTAGAAGCCCTGAGCTCCATAAGGAGTCCAACTCTCCTGGACAGCTAAGGCCAGCCTTCCAGCCATCTCCATCAAAGTGGCAGACATGTGAACAGAACCAGTTTAGACCCCCCAGACCAGTCCATCTGTCAGCTGAATACCACCATCTGACCTCAATCAAGACCACATGGAATAGACAAATCACTGGAAATCTTAAACTCCTGATCAAAAAATTAGTGAGATATAATAAAACAGCTATTTTAAGCCATGAAGTTTGGGGATAGTTTGTTAAATAACAATAGTTAACTAGAACAGAAAGAACTCCAATATACTGAATGAGAAATGGCACAGCACTATGTCCTGAGAGGGAATAGTTTTTGATTCAGCTGCCATTCAATACAACCTAAATGAGTGATGTTGAGTGGGCAGCCCTGGTCAGAGGGGAATATTTTTATTTGGAAAAGGAAATGAATCAAGTTTAGTTAGCAGGAACAGAATGTGTGATGTCAGTGAATTCAAGGTACTGGTTACAAGTACCAAGACCTTGTGAAAATAAAATAAGAGGACAGAAAATGCAGAATGTTTACATTCTTGCTACCACAAATTTGAAAAAAAATCAAGAAAAGAATTTGATCAGATGGAGAAGAGGGTCCAAGTGAGACTAAAATGTATGTGCCATGCTGATGCCCTTAGTAATAGGATCCTCTTAAGTTAACAATATTGCAATGAGAAAGTCACATACAAAATAAGCTTATAATAATTAAGGCAGAGCAACATGTGTGCTAGTAATTCCATTTTAGGGAAGGGCCTGAAAAGGAATGAGAGAGCCTTTTTTGCAGTAAACAAAAGGTGAGAACCTGAGAAAAAGAATTTGAGTTGTGCATAAGAGGGCTAAACAGGGCCCATGCGCTCCAGAACTTTTTGTGTGGCAGTCTTGTGATATCTCTCTCTGACTAGGTCAGTGAAGAAAACAGACCATATGTTTGCATGTGTAGGAGGATTAGGAGGAACTTAACGGAGGACCAAAGGGAAGACAAAGGGGGGAAATAGTGGGGGAGAGGGAGAGAGGCAAACCATGAAAGACTCTTGAATGCTGAGAACAAACTGAGGACTGATGGGAGTGGGGGGGGAGGGGGAGATGTGCATGGAGGAGGGCACTTGTGGGGATGAGCACTGGGTGTTATATGGAAACCAACTTGACAATAAACTATTTAAGAATAAAATAAAATAAAATCTTTCCATACACTAACTCAAAGGTGTTGGTTAACATAACAAAATATTGGTTGTTCAAGCAATAATTTTCAAAGATGACTGCCCGTGTTATATGGAAACCAACTTGACAATAAACTATTTGTAAAAAAAAAAAAAAAGCAGGAAAGAATACCCAGTGGAAAAAAGACAGACTTTTTAACAGATGGTGTTGGGAGAACTGGACAGTAACATGCAGAAGAATGAAACTAGATCATTTTCTCACACCATACACAAAAATAAACTNNTGAGGACTGATGGATGTGGGGGGGAGGAGGGATGGGCATGGAGGAGGACACTCGTGGGGATGAGCACTGGGTGTTATATGAAAACCAATTTGACAATAAACTATTTGTATAAATAAATAAATAAATAAATAAAATTAAAATTAAAAAACCAAACTATTTGAAAAAAAAAAGAAAAAGAATAAAAAGAAAAAAAAAGAAAATAGACCATATGTTTTTTTTATTTTTTTGCATTTGTAAGTTGGGATTTTTTATTGCCATTATAGATGTATAGNCTTAGAAGTATAGTTGACATACAATATTATATAAGTTTCAGGTATATAACATAGTGATTTGATAATTCTATACATTATACAATGTTCACCATAATAAATGTAGTCACCATCTGTTACCACACAGTGTCATTACCACATCATTGACTATAGTCCCTATGTTGTGGTTTTATTACCATGACTCATTAATTCCATAACTGGAAGCCTGTATTTCCCCTTTATTCATCCTGCCCATCCCTCGCCCCCTTTCCCTCTGGCAACCACCAGTTTGCTCTGTGTATTTATGAGTCTGCTTCTGTTTGTTTGTTTTTAGATTCCACATATAAGTGAAATCATATAGTATTGTCTTTTTCCATCTGACTTATTTTACTTAGCATAATACCCTTTAAATCCATCAATGTTCCCCAAAATGGCAAGCTCTCATTTTTTTTATGGCTGAGGAATATTCCATTGTAGATATATACCACACCTTCTTTACCAATTCACCCATCAGGTGATATTTATGTCACTTCCATATCTTGGCTGTCATAAATAATGCTTTGGGTAAGTACCCAGTAGTGTAATTACTGGATAGTATGGTATTTCTACTTCTAATTAAATGTTTTATACATAGAAGCTACATGGCCTGGAGCATCTGAGTTGCTTAGTGGGTTGAGCATTTGACTTTGGCTCAGGTCATGATCTCACAGTTCATGAGTTCAAGCCCCACATCAGATGAGCTGGAGCCTTGCACTGGGTGAGGTTGAGCCCTGTTTCTGGTGAGTTCCAGCCCCACTTTGGGTAAGCATGAGCCCTCAGGTGAGCCCCCACTTCTCTCTCTCTTTCTCTCTCTCTCTGACCTTTGCTCACTTATGCCCTCTCTAAAAAAGAAGAAGAGCCTAAAGTCCAGGATGGTGTTGCCTCCCATTTTGGTTTTCATCTTCAATATTACTTTGGCTATTCCGGGTCTTTTGTGGTTCCATACAAATGGATAAAGGACCTGAATGTNTACGCGGCATGTTGGCAGCTGCTGATAGACAGAAGAACATCAGGCAGAGTGAGATATATAAACCCATAATCACAAAGCCTAAAGAAATTTTGCAATTCCTTTACTTAACCTATGCAATACCTTTCTGGGGGCAGTAAGAGTATCTTCATTTCTAGAGTAATGAACAAAGCCGTTAAACAAGTTATTTGAAACCATGTGACACTTAAAAGTTTGCGAAACAAGATTGTATCTGATTTGTGGAATTATTAATACCTCTCTCCCTCTCTTTCTTCTTCTGCTCTCCCTCTGCAGCCCCCCCCCCCACTCTGGAAGCTAAGAAATTTGATATACTATGGAAACCTTTCCTCAGGATTGTCATGCAGATATTTCAAAGTAGCCCTAGTTTTCCTGTATTTTTAAGCAGCCCCATGACAAGGGAAAAAGAAACTGAAAACTTTCCAAGAGAAAGAAGCTAATGACAACTTTATTCCATGACACTGTATGGTCAATAATTTAGAATTCCTGTCTGCAGAAAGATTCTGCTTTTGTGACCAGCTATTCTTGAAGAGCATTGCTAGATTAAAAGCAGCTGGAACAAAACGAAAAGAAATGGCATTCTTCTATAATCCAGTATGAAATTATATGTAATTTCCCAGCAGAATAAAACCTAAATGAATTGACCCACAAACATTGATTTCTTTTTGTTTGCTACAAAAAATCAAGTTTAAAGTGATACATATCTTCAGAAATCTCTTTATCTTTTCTGTTTTTAATAATAAAAGAAGTTCAAAATTTTGTTAAATGTAAAGATAATCAACAATCCTTGAGACACAAATTATTTTCTAAACAATTCGTCCTGGAAAACATGTTGCTCATATACATTTAAATACATACTTAAGACAATTAATCCCACACAGAAGAAAGCAGAAGATTTTATTTTGAAATGGTTAAGCAATTCAATACCTAGCTTTCTTTTCAAACTTAAAAGTAAATAAACAAGTAAACTACCAGTGGACAGAGTCACCCCGTAGGTAATTTTCTATTTTCTTTATGATCCATGATCATTGATTACATACTGTCTTGTGTTGCTTTGTACTTCCTTTCTCTCCAGCAAGGTTTTCAACTCCTTTAAGCTCAGAGGCTGTTTCCTTTTTTTTTATCCTCCACTGCAGAAAGTAGAGTTCTAGACATAAAAGATAATCTATTTTTCTTAATATGACGTTCACACAAAGAACATGTTCTATGATACCGTGTATTTTTCTTCCAAGCACTAAGCAAGAATTTTAGAAAGCTGATGAAGGATTATTTTCACAACTGTTTGCAAATTTAAACCTTGTCCAAAAATAAGAAATTTATAAAATCATGATGAATATTTTTATCCTAGGAAGCAAACATTTCATAAAGATCAAATAATGAGTGTTCCTAATTCCTAGGACAGAGGTCAAAAGATGGTTGAAAGCTATATATATATATAAAACTACATTGCTAACAAAATCAGTGAGGAAAAGGTACAAGGTGAGTATCCATACCCTAACCATAAATGAAGGAATGAGAAATAAATGTCCAAAGAGATATCTGAAAAAATAGGACCTATATATCATTTTGATGTCAGCAAGCATTTAAAATGACTGAATTTGGACTTCCAAGTTAACACAGTGAAAGATTCTACATGGTGACAGAAGCCTAATAAGCTTCTTAACTTCCTATTATTCTTGAACACACACAAAAATGTAAAACGTGGCTTTGAGATCAAAGAATAAGAAAAGATCTTGGAAAATCCTGGTGGAATTCCTACTAAATGCATCATCAGTCAAGATGAATCGATAAGTACATTATTGAGCCACATATCACCTATTCTACCCTTCTAACACAGAAGAAAAGACCACCCCACCCCTGGCAATCATTGCTGAAGACAAAAATGAGAAGCCTGGAAGGAAGACAAAAAGAATAAAATAATGAGAGAAGACAATACATGCGGAGGGTAGAGGACAAAGAGCCAGTTATGAACTGTCATTGTTTCAATAAAACAAAAAAAAATAATGGAAGTATTCAAGAAGACAGTAGAATAATCAAAGTCACCTGAATGATTAGTGTATCATAGCTGTGACCCCAGGAACTATCCATTCAAGTAATTATTAACTTGTATAATAATAACAAAGTAACAGAAAAGTAACAGAAAAACTTTCTCAAATAAATAAGGACAAAAAATATACTATTGACGTATGTCCTTTGTTAAATTTAAGTAAGACAAGATTCTCTAACTTTCTGCTTAAAATTTTTTAATGTTTAGTTTTGAGAGACAGAGCATGAGCAAGGGAGAGTCAGAGAGAGAGAGGGAGACACAGAATCTGAAACAGGCTCCAGGCTCTGAGCTATCAGCACAGAACCTGACGCGGGGCTCAAACCCGCAAACCCTGAGATCATGACCTGAAGCCAAAGTTGGAGGCTTAATCGACTGAGCCACCCAGGTGCCACATCTCTAACTTTTTGTTTACATAAGAAATCTGTAAAGTAATTTTATCTCAGGCATGTGAAATAAGAGGGAAATAATAAAAACCTCCTCCATATTTCACAAATTTTATATCTTTTAGGAAAAATTGATTTCTACATCAAAATTATTACCAAGGCAACACATTATTAAGTAAAACAACCAACCAAAATTACTGACCTTTCAGAAATTAAAGGTTACCATCAACAGTAGCTAGCAACAATCTCTAAAGCCCAGGTATCTTATAAAAATCTTTATCTAAAATTAGTATAAGCAAGAATAGTTTCTGGTTTTCTCTGCAAGTGCAGGGAAAGAAACAAACATTTCCTTCTTATATTGCACTGCCTTCTTTTATTCATGATTAGGAAGGCCTGTGTTTCAAGACTAAGTACTAGGATTCCTTTGGTTACCACTGACAGGAAAAAAAGCAAACCTCAGAAACTCAAAGCATACAATATGGAACAGAAAAAACAAAATAGTGTTATAAGCATCAGAATGTGAAGTATATAAGACTTTGAATTGTGGGGATATTCAAATCCACCACAATTTTGTTTGTGTATCCTATGCATATATGATAGAAACAGAAAGATGTAATATAAAAATTCTTTTATTTAACTGATACGGAACTGATGTATAACATTGTATAAGTTTAAGGCATATAACATATTGATTTTATCTACTTCTATATTGCAATATGACTGCCACCATAGTCTTACCTAACTCCCCTATTGTGTCACATAATTATTATTTCTATTTAGTGATAAAACATTTCAGATGCAATCTCTTAGCAACTTTGAAGTATATAATACAGTATTGTTGACTATAATCACAATGCTGTGCATTAGATCTCCAGAACTTATTCATCTCTCAGTTGCAAGGCTTTGTGCTTTGACCAGCATCTCCCCAATTCTCCCACACCCCAGCCCCTGCACGGCTACCATTCTACTCTGTGTTTTAAAATTCTAAACCAATAAAATATACAGAATTAAGCAGGAAAAAATATTTTAAAATATGTTTACAAAATTCAATCCTAAAATTCCCCTGTAAATTAAGGTTGATAATAATATAAAAACGTAAAATAGGGGGCACCTGGTTGGCTCAGTCAGTTGAGCATTAGATTCTTGATTTTGGCTCAGGTCATGATCCCAGGGTCGTGAGATCAAGCCCTGTGTCAGGCTCTGTGCTGAGCATGGAGCCCGGTTAAGATTCACTCTCTCTCTCTCTCTCTCTCTCTCTCTCTCTCATGCTCTCTCTCTCTCTCAAAAATTAAAAAAAAACTTTTAAAGATAAAAATGTAAAATAATAAGCTAAGCCTATAACCCCAAATTATTTTAACAAACATGTTAAAAGTGCAATAAGGATTATAGAAGGATGAGGATTATACCATTTATTATTATATACAGAGTAAGTTACTGTTTTGATATTGATTTTGATTAGAGAAATGTAAATTCAAATATATATCTGATAAACCAAAGTTCAACCACTAGTAAGATTTTTATTATAATACTTTCTGATTATAAAAGAAAAACACCCTAAATATTAATATAGAAAACTTGGAAAACGCCAAAAAGGATACAGAAAAAATAAAACAACTATAATCTCACTGTGACCCAGCAAAAGCCAGTTGGTTGTTTCTTTCAGGCAATTGCGCGCGCGCGCGTGTGTGTGTGTGTGTGTGTGTGTGTGTGTGCGGGCTGCGCGGCATAAAACATAAAAGTATGATAAATGTATTTCCCCATGATGCCATACAGTATATTATATGCAGATAATGCTTTTTATGTAAAACATAAAAGTATGATAAATGTATTTCCCCATGGTGCCATACAGTATATTATATATATATAATGCTTTTTATGTAAAACATAAAAATATGATAAATGTATTTCCCCATGGTGCCATACAATATATTATATATCTATCATGCTTTTTCCCTTATTACTATATAATAAGCTTTGCCCATGTCCTTGAATATTTCAAAAGTAGGTATAAAGACTGTCTCATCACTTGCTATAACTAATTTAATAATTCCCCTTCTGTTGAATATTTAGATGGTCTTTAATTTTTTATTAATATAAATAGAAATATAAAAAGTTCTATATTTCAAATATTTTATTATTTTCATACAATTAAATTCTAGAAGTAGAATTTTAGAAGAATGAGACATTTAGAGAAGTTAATTAATATTACAAAATTATACTTAGAAAAGGTTGTACCAACTAATAAATACCTTAGCAGTGTTTGAAAGTTCTCATTTCACCAAATCAAAACCACAAGGAGATATCACTCATACATGTTACAATGGCTGTTGTCAAAAAGATAAGAAGTAACAAATGTTGGGGAGAATGTAGGGAAAGGAAATCCTTGTGCACTGTTGGGAATGTAAATTGGTGTAGCCACTATGGAAAACAGTATAGAGTTTCCTCAAAAAATTAAAACTAGAACTATCATATATTCTAGCAATTCCATTTCTGGGTTTTTATCTGAAGAAAATGAAATAAAAAATATATGTGCATCCCATGTTCATTGCAGCAATTATTTACAATATCCAAAATATGGATAAAGAAAATGTGGTATATATATATATAATGGCATATTATTCAGCCATGACAAAAAAGGAAATCCTGCCACCTGCAACAACATGGACGAACTTTGAAGGCATTATGCTAAGTGAAATTAAGTCAGACAAATACTGTATGATATCACTTATATGTGGAATTGGAAGGAAAGAAGGAAATAAGGAAGGAGAGAAGGGAGGGACAGAGAGAGAGAGAAGAAAGAAAGAGAGAGAGAGAGAAAGAAAGAAAGAAAGAAAGAAAGAAAGAAAGAAAGAAAGAAAGAAAGAAAGAAAGAAAGAAAGAAAAGAAAGACAGGAAGGAAGAAAGAAGTAACTTATAAATACAGGGAATAGATTGGTGGTTGCCAGAGGTGAGTGGAGAGGGGGTGGGCAAAATAGGTGAAAGTGGTCAAAAGATACAAACTTCCAGTTATAAAATAAATGTCATGGGTATATAATAACACCAAAAGTTGCAAAGAGAGATCCATTACAGATGGATCCCAAAGTAAGGTGCTTGGGTGCACAGAAGGGGAAGTTATGAAATGCTGGTATTTACATAGGAAATCCCTCCCGAAGAGTGAACTATGGAATGATCAGAAGGAATGAGAAAGGACAAAGAAGAAATCTGAGAGCAAGCCAGCCAAGGACAGCTCTCATAACCTCTGAGAGTTTCAGCTCTTCCTATAAAAATACCCATTATTAAAGAGGGCTGTAAAAATACCAAATATTTTTGAAGAGGAAATGGAGCAACCAGACTTCTTATGCATTGCTTATGGGAGGAAAATTGGAAGTTTCATAAAAAGTTGAACATGTATCAATCCTATGACCCAGTAGTTCTATTCCTGTTTATCCAAGGAAAATGAAATAACATGTCCACAAAAAGCTTGCACAAGATGCTTCATGGCAGCTTTATGCATGATAGACAAAATTCAGAAACAATAGGAAAATTAATAAATCAACACAACATAATTTTCTAGGGAGATAGAAATATTTGTATCTTGCTGTAATTTCCAAAACTATAGTGAATAGCTCACTTAAGATCTGAGCACTTCACTGGATGTAAGTTTTGTTTTTTATCTGTCAGGTTTCAGTCAGGAGACAGGAACCATGCAATCATTTGAACAGGGAAAGTTTAGTATAAAGAATCATTCACTGTTAACAAGAGATTACCTACTAATGGGTAAAGAGAACTCTAAGGAACAGATAAATAGAAGAACAAAGCAACACCATTACCTCTAGAGCTGAGACACAGCAGCTAACGATGAAAAAAATACAGAAGAGACCCCCCAGGGCTGGGATCTAGACTTTGTTGGAGAAGGCACAGCAGTAGCCCCTAAATGGTGTTTACTTGGTGCCGTATTGGCGAAACTTACTGGAGGAAGCCTTCACCAGGAGGTATTACACCTCAGGACTCACTGCAAATCCTCCTGCACAGGTAGTAAATGGGAAGCTACCCTTTTAAGTACTGGACAAGGCTGCCCACAGAGAAGTCCCATCCTGTATAGCTCACTGGAAAACTGCCCACAGGGATGGTTCAATGGGAAGCTACCCCTTAGGATGCTAGGGTATACTGGCAACAGGAAACTAAGCACTGGCCCACTGTCCTGTGTGCTCCCAGTTGTCAGGTGCTGCAGAAGCATTTAAGCAGAGTGCAGTAAGAACCAGAAGAAAAGCCTGTTCCTCCCCCAGTATCATTCTACTGCTCTCCAGCAACAAAACTTAATACTGTGCAAGCTGCCAAGGAAAAAATGCTCCATATCACAAGCAGCAATGAAGGGTAGATTTCACTTGTTCTTAGCCAAAAGGCCGAGAAGCAATGAAGGGTGGATTTAAAACTGAGGCAATAAATAGATAACTGACACATACCTCATTTTAAAATGAAGATCTATGAGAAATCTAAAATGGTCAAACTCAGAAAAGCAGGCAGTTGAATGGTGGTTTCCAGGGGGTGGTGATAAGGGGAGACAGGGAGGTATTAGTCAAAGGGCACAAGTTTCAGTTATACAGGATAATAAGACCTAGAGGTCGGGGCCCCTGGGTGGCTTAGTCGGTTAAGCGTCCGACTTTCGCTTAGGTCATGATCTCGCGGTTCGTGGGTTCGAGCCCTGTGTCGGGCTCTGTGCTGACTGCCAGCTCAGAGCCTGGAGCCTGTTTCAGTCTGTCACTCCCTCTCTCTCTGACCCTCCCCTGCTCACGCTGTCTCTCTCTCTCTCTCTCCTAGAAATAAATAAAAACATTTAAAAAAAAATAAGACCTAGAGGTCTGCTGTTAGTGTACTGCCTATAGTTAACAGTATAATGTTACATCCTTAAATTTTTATTAAGAGTGCTAAAGGGGGTGGTAGGAAACTTCTGGAGGTGACAGATGTGTTTATGACATGAATTGTGGTGATTCATGAATGAATGGTTACCTCCAAACTCATCACTGATATGGCAAATATATACAGATTTTTGTATGTCAATCATACCTCAGTAAAGTTGTTTGGAAAAAAAAGGAGGAGGAGGAAGAGGAAGAGGAAGAGAAAGAAAAAGAAGGACTTTGGAATTTAGAGTATTATGGGTGATGGCCCATTCAACTAGGACAGATATAACTGGCTATATTTGAACTATAAATGACAGAGAGACAGTAGACATTAAGCATTGCTCTGATTGTACAAGGCACTGTGTTATTTTCTTTAACACAATATTTAAAGAAGTTAATCATTATTATTTTCATTTTAGTGAGGAAACTGGGACTCAAAGGGAATAATTAAGTTACCATGAAGGTCACATAGCCAGAGAGTGATAGACTCAAACACTGAACCCACAACTCTGAGTCCAAAGCCTCACATTGTATCTTATTGATGACACATGATCATGCCAATGCCAAACTGGAAAGTCCAGATTCTGGCCCCCAGTAGTTAAACAGGCCCAGATTCAGATAGTGCTGCATTTTGATAATCTTAGTGAAGAAGTAACAAGAGCTGTTTTCCTATTCACCCAAGAATAACATCTGTCATGAATTGAAATAGTTGCCTCTATGGACGATAAAAGAGAATAAGCTGATTTTTAAGAAGGAAAAAAATTAACTTTAAGGAAGTTTTTCAGAAGTACATATTCTCTTTATTTCAAGGATGGGAACCAGAAACTCTACCTAATAGTACCTGGCTTTTATATTTTTGATACTTGGTATGCTTCTACACATTCAAGTCATTACACATCCTCCTGATAAGGCAAAGGATAGTGAATAACATCAGTTGTATCACAATTTTCCCTCATAAAGTTAATGCATATGAATAATGGTTATTCTGATTAGAATTACCATTATCATTATGTTATATCATTCAATACCCAATCTGGGAGCCAGAAGGTTATAATGTGTGTGCTGTTATGTTATACAATCACCAAGTTGTTCATGGTGGACCCCTGAAAAAATATAAGATAATACCCTCTATTCAGTTATTGTGTCATAACTGAATAATAATGCTTATTCACTTTTTCCATGGATGATTCCATGCAATTTCTAGGTTTTATGTATCACCTCGATGCTGATAATTTCCAAATTCATATTCTTAGTATTGAACTCTCTCTTGAAATACAGAATCTTGTCTCACTGACTACCTGGATGTCAAATATGATTCTCAAATTTAATAATTTCAGAATGGAAGTGTTGATCTGTTTACCCCCAGTCTTTTATAGCTCATCCACCTAGTTGCTAAAGCCAAAACTCTAGAGTCATACTTTTTCTGATTTTTTTGAAATATAATTGACATATAAGAACAAGTTTAAGGCATATAATGTGTTCATTTGGTATATTTAAATATTGAAATAGCGGGGCGCCTGGGTGGCTTAGTCGGTTAAGCGTCCGACTTTCGCTTAGGTCATGATCTCGCGGTTCGTGGGTTCGAGCCCCGCGTCGGGCTCTGTGCTGACTGCCAGCTCAGAGCCTGGAGCCTATTTCAGAGTCTGTGTCTCCCTCTCTCTCTGACCCTCCCCTGCTCATGCTGTCTCTCTCTCTCTCTCCTAGAAATAAAATAAAAAATTTAAAAAAAAATATTGAAATAGGATTCCACCATAGTTCTAGCTGACACCTCTAGCATATCACATAATTATCATTTTTTAATGTTTATTTATTTATTTTGAGAGACAGAAGGGGACAGAGAGAGAATCTCAACGAGGCTCTGAGCTGTCAGCAAAGCTGAGTACAGGGGGCTCATCTCACAAACCGGGAGATCATGACCTGAGCAAAAATCAAGTCAGATGCTTAATGGACTAAGCCACCCAGCTGCCCCTATCATTTATGTATGTAGTGCAAGGTATTAAGATCTAGTCCCCAGGAGTCATTCTTGATTCTTTTCTTTTCCTTATCATCTATATTCATCAGCTAGTCATGCTGGCCCTACCTCCAAAATGTGTTGACTCCTACTTCCTTCCAGCTACACTGCTGCCTGTCTAGTCCAATTTCTCACCTTGACCACTGCAACAGAACTGCTCAGCTGGCTCATACTCTGACTCCCTTAAATTCATTCTCATTACAGAAAGCTGCTTAAAACTATCCAAAAGAAGGGCGCATGAGTGGCTCAGTCAGTTAAGTGTCTGACTTAGGCTCAGGTCATGATCTCACGGTTTGAGAGTTCAAGCCCCAATTGGGCTCTGTGATGACAGCTCAGAGCCTGGAGCCTGCTTCACATTCTGCGCCTCCCTCTTTCTCTGCCTCAAGTAAATAAACACAAAAAAAAATTAAAAACCTATCCAAAAGAGTCTCATTGTATTTAGAATAAAACCACACTCCTTAACTTAGCTATCAGTCCTAACAGGAACTACTTCCCTGTGTCAGTTAGGGTTCAATCAGAAAAGAATCCACTATGAGTGATATAGATAAAATTTATCAGAGATCTTTGGCACAGATATTATGAGAGCTAGTAAAAGATAATGTAAGGATGTAGTTTCTATATCTGATGCTGGGCATGAAAGGAAGGATGAATCTGAAGTGAGGGAGAGTAAGATCTGTAAGGATGAGCTGGAACCCATTAATATGAACTGGAATTTGTGTCAGGCCTTAATTTCAATGATACACTCTTCAACGTGAATTTGCACACATAACTGGCCTACATGTAGGAAAAGCTGAAAAAGGAGACCCAGCACTGCTTGGAGTATCTGCTGTCCTGTGCTCAAATCAGACACAACATGTGAGAGCTACAGCAGAACATGATCCTACATGGACCTTCTGAGCACACATGTGGCCACTGCTTTAATTACACTTTCCAAAGCTCATGTAGGTTTTTCTTGTGGCCACCCCTATTCAGAACCATATAGGGTAGGGAATGCTTGGAAACATAGTTCCAGCTTAGGTATATTAACATAGTATGAAACTTCCACTAGCCACTTTTTGTCAACCCAGGCCAAACATGCCTCTTTTATTGCTTTATTTATTTATTTTTAAATGTAATTTATTGTCAAGTTACCTAACATACAGTGAATAGTGTGCTCTTGGCTTCAGAAGTAAATTCCCATGATTCATTGCTTACATACAACACCCAGTGGTCATCCCAACAAGTGTCTTCCTCAAAGCCCATCACCCATTTTCCCCTTCCCTCTTCCCCAGCCTCAACCCTCAGTTTGTTCTATGTATTTAAGAGGTTCTTATGGTTTACCCTCTTTCTGTTTGAAACTATCTTTCCCCTATCCCTTCCCCATAGTCTTCTGTTAAGTTTCTCAAATTTCACAAATGAATGAAAAGGTATGATATCTGTCTTTCTCTGACTTATTTCACATAGCATAACACCTTCCAGTTCTATCCATGTTGTTGCAAATGGCAAGATTTTATTCTTTCTCATCGCCAAGTAGTATTCCACTGTAGATATAAACCACATCTTCTTTATCCATTCATCAGTTGATGGACATTTGGGCTCTTTCCATAATTTGGCTATTGTTGATAACACTGCTATAAAATTTTTTTAAGTTTATTTATTATTTTGAGAGAGAGAGAGACAGAGTGAGAGCAGGGGAGGGGCAGAGAGAGCAAGGGAGACACAGAATCTGAGGCAGGCTCCAGGCCCACCTCACGCCAGTCAGAGTGGCTAAAATGAGCAAATCAGAAGATTCTAGATGTTGGTGANTTTGTGGGGATGAGCACTGAGTGTTCTATGGAAACCAGCTTGACAATAAACTATTTGTAAGAAAAAAAAAACCAATAAGATGTGGTTTATCTATACCATGGAATACTACATGGCAATGAGAAACAATGAAATCTGGCCATGTNGCAGGCTCCAGACTCTGAGCTGTAAGCACAGAGCCCAATGTGGGGCTCAAACTCACAGACCACGAGATCATGACCTGAGCCCAAGTCGGATGCTAAACTGATGAGCCACCCAGGTGCCCCTGATAGTACTGCCATAAACATTTGAGTGCATGTGCCCCTATGAATCAGCACTCTTGTATCCTTTGGGTAAATTCCTAGTAGTGCTATTGCTGGGTCATAGGGTAATTCTATTTTTAACTATTTGAGGAACCTCCACACTATTTTCCAGAGTGGCTACACCAGTTTGCATTCCCACCAACAGTGCAAGAACATTCCATTTCTCCACATCCTCACCAACATCTGTTGTTTCCTCAGTTATTAATTTTAGCCACTCTGACCAGTATGAACTGGTATCTCAATGTGGTTTTGATTTGTATTCTCCAGATGATGAAAGATGTTGAGCATCTTTTCATGTGTCTGTTGACCATCTGGATGTCTTCTTTGGAAAAGTGTCTATTCATGTCTTCTGCCCATTTCCACACTGGACTATTTGTTTTTGAGTTGTTGAGTTTGGTAAGTTCTTTACAAATTTTGGATACTAACCTTTTATCTGATATATCATTTGCAAATATCTTCTCCCATTCCATTGGTTGCCTTTTAGCTTTGTTGATTGTTTTCTTTGTGCGTTTGTGTACCTTTGTTCCCTGTGTGGTTGTCTGTTTTCTTTTTCCAGGGCTACCTCAAGAAACAAGCCAAAGTACACATGGTGGAGAGTCCCAATTACCACTAAGAGTAGGGAAACAAAATAACCAAACTCTGAACAAGAGAAACCAAGAGACACCATTCAAAGAACACTTCCTGAATGGACAGGCCCTCAACAGTCAAAGTCTCTTTAATACAGCAGAACTTGCAGGGGCAGAGTGTACAAGAAGCTTTTAAAATTAACAAGAGATAGAAAAATAACCAAAATAACGAAACGGAAGAACTCTCCTCCAAAGAAATTCCAGGAAGAACTGACATCTAAAGAACTGCTCAAAACAGATAGAAGCACCATAACTAAACAAAAATGTAGAACAATAGTCATAACATTAATCTCTGGGCTTGAAAAAAGCATGGAAGACATCAGAGAAACTATTGCTACAAAGACTATGGAGCTTAAAAATAGTTATGATGAATTAAAAAATGCTATAAATGAGATACATAATAAAATGCAGGTGTCCAATGCACGGATTGAAGAGGAAAAAAGGAGAATAAGTGATTTAGAAGACACAATTATTTAAAAAAAAGAGGAAGCTGAGAAAAAGAGAGATAAACTGAAACAGGAACATGAAAGAAGAGTTCAAGAGCTCAGCGATACAATCAAACATCCAATCATATCAACATCCGTATCATAGGAACCCCAGAAGAGGAAGAGGGAGGAAAAGGTGCTGAAAAAGTCCTTGAACAAATTATAGCAGAGAACTTCCCCAACCTGGAGAGAGAAATAGATGTTGAAATTCAAGAGGCACAGAGGACTCCCCTGAGACATAACTTGAATCAATCTTCTGCACGACATATCATAGTGAAACTGGCAAAATATAAGCACAAAGAGAGAATTTTGAAAGCAGTTAGGGAGGAAAAGGACCCTAACATACAAAGGGAAACCTATCAGAGTGGTTACAGACCTATCTACTGAAACTTGGCAGGCCAGAAAGGAATGGCAGGAGATCTTCAATGTGATGAACAGAAAAAAGTATGCTGTCTAGAATCCTCTATCTAGCAAGCCTGTCATTCAGAATAGAAGGAGAAATAAAAGTCTTTCCAAATAAACAAAAATTAAAACAATTTGTCACACTAAACCAGCCCTACAAGAAATCCTGAGGGGAACTCTATGAGGGAAATGTTGCAAGGAACACAAGATACTAGAGACACTATCACAAGCATGAATACCACAAATGACACAATGACTTTAAACCCATATATCTCAATAATAACACCGAATATAAATGGGCTGAATGCCCCAACCAAAAGACATAGGATAGCAGAATGGATTAAGAAAACAAAATCCACCTATTTGCTGTCTATAAGAAACTCATTTTAGACCTGAGAACACCTTCAGATTAAAAGTAAGGGGGATGGAGAAATATCTATCATGCTACTGGAAGTCAAAAGAAAGCTGGAGTAACTATACTTATATCAGACAAACGAGACTTTAAATTAAAGACAGTAGCAAGGGATGAAAAATGGCATTATATAATAATTACACGGTCTATCCATCAGGAAGAGCTAACAATTATAAATGTCTATGCACCGAATATGGGAGCACCTAAATATTTAAAACAATTAATCACAAACAGAAACAAGCTTATAGATAAGAATGTGCTAATAGCAGGGGACTGTAATACTTCACTTACAGCACTGGATAGATCAACTAGACAGAAAATCACTAAAGAAACAATGGATTTGAATGACACATTGGAACAGATGGATCTGACAGATATATTTTTTTTCAAAGTTCATACAAAAATGTTTCTATTTTTATTTTTTTTNATATGCCAACAAACTGGACAACTTAGAAGAAATGGACAAATTCCTAAACACACACTCATTACCAAAATTCACATGAGAAGAGATAGAAAATCTGAACAGACCCATCAATAGTGAAGAAATTGAATAATTTATCAAAAATCTCCCAACAAATAAGAGCCCTGGCCCGGATGGCTTCCCTGAGGAATTCTACTAGACATTTAAAACAGAATTAATACCCATTCTTCTCAAGCTATTCCAAAAAATAGAAATCGAAGGAAAACTTCCAGATTCATNAGCAAAGGCAACCTAAGAGGAAGTTATGTTGCACTCCAGGCCTATTTCAAGAAATTAGAAAAAGCACAAGTGCAAAATCTAACAGTGCACCTAAAGAAACTAGAGAGGGAGAAACAAGAGCACACCAAACCCAGTAGGAGAAGAGAAATAATAAGAATCAGAGCAGAAAGAAACAATATAGAAACCAAAGAAACAGTAGAACAGATCAATGAAACCAAGAGTTGGTTTTTTGAAAAAATTAACAAAATTGACAAAACTCTAGCTTCTCAAAAAGAAAACAGAGAGCACTCAAATAGACAAAATCATGAATGAAAATGGACTGATTACAACCAACCCCTCAGAAATACAAGCAATTATCATGGAATACTATGAAAAATTATATGCCAACAAACTGGACAACTTAGAAGAAATGGACNGTTGTTTAACATAGTGCTAGAAGTCCTAGCATCAGCCATCAGACAACAAAAGGAGATAAAAGGCATCAGCATTGGCAAAGAAGAAGTCAAACTCTCATTTTTCGCAGACAACATGATACTCTACATAGAAAACCTCACAGACTCCACCAGAAGCCTACTAGAACTGATCCAAGAATTCAGCAAAGTTGCAGGATACAAAATCAACGTACAGAAATCGGTTGCATTTTTATACACCAACAATGAAGCAACAGAAAGAGAAATCAAGAAACTGATCCCATTCACAATTGCACAAAAAACCATAAAATACCTCGGAATAAACCTAACCAAGGATACAAGAGATCTGTATGATGAAAACTATAGAAAACTTATGAAGGAAATTGAAGAAGACACAAAGAAATGGAAAAACATTCCATGCTCATGCATTGGAAGAATAAATATAGTTAAAATGTCATTACTACCCAAAGCAATCTACACATTCAATGCTTTCCCAATCAAAATTGCACGAGCATTCTTCTCAAAACTAGAACAAACTATTCTAAAATTTGTATGAAACCACAAAATGTTGTGGTAATATTGAAGAAGGAAACCAAAACAGAAGGCATCACCATCCCAGACTTTAGCCTCTACTACAGAGCTGCCATCATCAAGACAGTATGGTATTGGCACAAAAACAGACACATAGACCAATGGAATAGAATTGAGAACTCAGAATTGGACCCACAAATGTACGGCCAACTAATCTTTGACAAAGCAGGAAACAGTATCCAATGGAAAAAAGACAGCCTCTTTAACAGATGGTGTGGGAGAAACAGACAGCAACATGCAGAAGAATAAATCTAGATCATTTTCTCACACCATGCAGAAAAAAAAACTCAAAATGGATAAAGGACCTGAATGTGAGACAGGAAACCATCAAAACCCTAGAGGAGAAATCAGGAAACAACCTTCTTGACCTCAACTGCAGCAATTTCTTACTTGACACATCCCCAAAGGCAAGGGAATCAAGAGCAAAAATGAACTAGTGGGACCTCATCAAGATTAAAAGCTTCTTCATGGCAAAGGAAACAATCCATAAAACTCATAGGCAACCGGCGGAATGGGAAAAGATAGCTGCAAATGACATATCCGATAAAGGGCTAGTATCCAAAATCTATAAGGAACTCACCAAACCTCACACCTGAAAAACAAACAACCCAGTGAAGAAATGGGCAGAAGATATGAACAGACAGTTCTCCAAAGGGGACATCCAGATGGCCAACAGACACATGAAACAATGCTCAGCATCCCTCCTCATCAGGGAAATACAAATCAAAACCACACTGAGATACCAACCTCACACTGGTCAGAATGGCTAAAATGGCTAAAATGATTTCCCACACAAATCAGGAGACTCTAGATGCTAGCGAGGCTGTGGAGAAATGGACACCCACCTACACTGTTGGTCGGAATGTAAGCTGATGCAACCCGTCTGAAAAACAGTATGGAGGTTCTTCCAAAAATTAACAATAGAACTCCTCTATAACCCAGCAGTAGCACTGCTAGGAATTTACCCAAGGGATACAGAAATGCTGATGCATAGGAGCACATGTACCGCAATGTTCATAGCAGCACTCTCCACAATAGCTAAAACATGGAAAGAGCCTAAGTGTCCATCAACAGACGAATGGATCAAGAAGATGTGGTTTATCTATACCATGGAATACTACATGGCAATGAGAAACAATGAAATCTGGCCATGTGTAGCAACATGGATGGACCTTGAGGGTGTTATGCTGAGCGAAATAAGTCAGGCAGAGAAGGACAAATACCATATGTTTGCACGTATAGGAGGATTAGGAGGAACTTGATGGAGGAACAAGGGGGAGAAGAATGGGGGAAATGGTGGGGGAAAGGGAGAGAAGCAAACCATGAGAGACTTTTGAATGCTGACAAAAACTGAGGACTGATGGACGTGGGGGGGAGGAGGGATGGGCATGAATGAGGACACTTGTGGGGATGAGCACTGAGTGTTATGTGGAAACTAATTTGACAATAAACTATTAGAAAAAAAAAAGATGTGCTTTATCTATACAATGGAATATTACATGGCAATTACAAAGAATGAAATCTGGCCATGTGTAGCTGAGCGAAATGTCAGGCAGAGAAGGACAGCTACCATAGTTTGTTCATATTGGAGGATTAGGAGGAATTTAATGGAGGACCACGGGGGAGAAGAAGGGGAAAAATCGTTGGGGAGAGGGAGGGAGGGAAACCATGAGAGACTCTTGAATGCCAAGAATATACTGAGGGCAGAGGGGGAAAGGGGGAGGGAGGAGGGTGATGGGCATGGAGGAAGGCACTTGTTGGGATGAGCACTGGGTGTTATATGGAAACCAACTTGAGAATAAACTGTTAAAACAAGTAAAAATTAAAATTAAAAATATATAAATTTTTAAAAAGAACTCAAAAATACCTAAGGAATTAATGAGCAAAATAGATCTAGATAGAGCCTTCTCTTTCTACAGAATGTAAAATGAAGAGCAAGTGCTAAAGCTGCCATCAAACAATGGCAGGTTTTAGTTTTGTGGGGCCACCAATCCCAGATTTGGTTTTCTTTTGTTCTGCCTTGATCATTTTCTTAGAGCTGAGCTCTACATGAAACAGTTTTGAGTATAATGAAACCACAAAATGACTAGCATGTCTAGCATTGTGAAGTATCACATGGGTGTTCAAGTGAAAATTTACAAGTGATGATTGAGATTAGTACATAATAAAACAGCTAACCTTTTAATGTTTCTCCATTCCCTAACCAGGAGGTGCTGATTTTCCACATAAGCATCATAGAAACATAGCCATTGTTTTTCCATGAAATGGTCTTTAAAGACTCTCTCAGAATTTCAGCAGCTGGTCTGGAGTGCCACAGTTTTGAAAAGAAAAGCAACAACAGAAACTAAAGCTAATCCCTAAGAAGACAAAGAAATAAATCTGTTCACCCACCCTCAGGATTTATTTTCTAATTTTCCTTATGCTTTTCATCACTTGGTTTTTACACGGCTTAGGAAAGTGCACAGTACAAATGGCAAGGCTTCCAAGATACATGCTTCCTCCTAAAATCTTTAATGTGCCAGAAGACATAGCAATTAGAAGTGAAAACTCCAGAAACCTGGCAGGACAGTACCCAACTGGTTCTCTCTGCTGCAGGACCTTTGCGAAGACAGCGTTGTTAATCTTGGTCTTTCACTCCTGTTTGTGGAACCCTAAAGTGCTATGAGATTGCTATGGAGCCCCCTAAGTAGTGTGCAACATTCAATAAGTATTAACAATGCTAATCACACTTATTTGAACACTCAGCTAGCCGAAAAGAATGCGGATTTTTAGGTAGCTGGATTTCAACAAATTTCCTCTTTCAGCCATATGCCCACATGGTTTCCCCCTGAAGCCATCTCTTTAAGATGACAAGATTCTGTTCCCAAAATCTTAGATATAATAAGGAAAGGATACAGTGAATTGGAGTCACTCAAAACGATCAATCTCCCCTGATGCCAGACAACCATTCCACACCTGAGCATTCAATTCTATTTCCAAAGATCTCAAAGGAAGGTCTGGTTTTAATATCTTACCTCCTGTTCTAATCAGAAAACTTCTTACATCATTTATAATTCTGTCTGGGAGGAGAGTTTTTAGAGTTAAATTAGATGAGGTGCATAGAAAGAACTTAACTGAGTGCTTAGCCTGGATGATCCTTTAAAAAGAGTAACACTCGAGGTGCCTGAGTGGCTGAGGTGGTTAAGCGTTTGATTTTGGCTCAGGTTGTGATCTCACACTTCGTGGGTTCGAGCCCCGCATGAGGATCTGTGCTGACAACTTAGAGCCTAGATCCTGCTTTCAATTCTGTGCCTCCCTTTCTCTCTGCTTCTCTCTCTCTCTCTCAAAAATAAATAAACATTTTTAAAAAGAGTAAAACCCTTGTCTTTCTTCTGCCATTGGCCTTTTCCTCTCCTCTTGTGCTTATAGAGAAGATGAGCTATGATTTACATTTAAAAATCTTTTCCTAAGTAACTGTTCTGGACAGAATGTCTCTTCAACCCAAAACTCATATGCCCAGTGCAACTATATTTGGAGATGAGGCCTCTAATGAGGTAATTAGGGTTAAATAAGGTCAAATGAGAGGAAACTGGCATGATAAGATTAGTTATCCTTACAAGAAGACAGAGAGCTTGCTGTCTCTCTCCCTCCACCATGTAAGGACATGGTGAGAAGGCACTTCTACAAGTCTGGAAGAGACCCCTGAACAGCAATCAATTCTGTCACATCTTTATCTGGGACTTCTAGACTCCAGAACTGTGAAAAAATAAATTACTATTTTTTCACCCACCCAGTCTATGGTATTTGGGTATGGCAGCCTACAGAGAGTAATATGCTAACCATTTCTTTATTTTCTTATTTAGGATTTGCAGCCCATATAGATGGATATAATATATTTGGAAACTTCTTTTTTTAGACTATTTATTTATTTTGAGAGAGAAAGAAAGAAAAAGAGCATACAAGCAGGGGAGAAGCAAAAAGAGAGGGAAGGAGAGAATTCCAAGCAGGCTCCGTGCTGTCAGTCCAGAACCTGACGTGTAGCTCAGTCCTATGAACCAGAAGATCATGACCTGAGCTGTGGTCAGAATGCTTAACCAACTGAGCCACCTAGGTGCCTCTAGAAGCTTCTTTTAAAAAGAACAAATGTGTTGGAGTGCCTGGGTGGCTCAGTCGGTTAAGCCTCCGACTTTGGCTCAAGTCATGATCTCTCAGTTCATGAGTTCTAGCCCCACATTTGGCTCTCCACTCTCAGAACAGAGCCTGCTTTGACTCCTCTGTCTCCCTCTCTCTGTCCCTCTCATGTGCTCTCTTTCTCTCTCAAAAATAAATAAGCATTTAGGAAAACTCAACATTGAAAGAAAGAGAGAGAGAGAGAGAGAAAGAAAGAAAGAAAGAAAGAAAGAAAGAAAGAAAGAAAGAAAGAAAGAAAAACAAAGGTGGATTTCATATTACTTGGGGAAAAAAAACTTGTACACTTTTTTTTTAACTTGTTCACTTTTAAAATTTGCTTCTTTCCCCTAATAAGGGACTATATTCTGATATATATACCTCTAAAATGTTTTTAGTAGTAAATGGTGGTTGTAGTTTCTTGCAGGTAAGCCTTGGTGTATGACTTATGCCTTCATCTTGGCACTGCAGGAAATCATTTGTATAATCAAAAATTATCCTTCCAATACAAATAATAGTATTCAGATCTACTGCTATCTCAACAACTGAAGGACTTGACGTTGCCTGAATAAAGTCCTATAATGAAGGCTTTAGAGCTCAGAACACATACTTCATCAGCTTTAGACAAGTGTGAGATATACTAAATAGATTAGACAGGGATTACATTATTCAACAGTTGTTCTGAAAACAGCCCATGATTTTTTGTTTCAGAGATATTTTCAGAATTCAAGGTGTCAGGTGCTTCATAAGAACTGCAGTGAAGAACAAATCATATAACGTGTGTGAGAAATCACTGGAAATCTTTCTGCAATGAGGGTAGTGATGTTGTGAAGAAAGTCAGTGCAACCATAGGCTCCATCACCATAGTAGGAGTAGTAGTTCATTACCATTCCTCCCCATAATAGCAATAATGACTAACCCTTATCCAGTACTTACCACGGACTGGACACTGTGCTAAGTGCATCACAGGTATTAATGCACTTAATCCCTAGCACAACCTTTTGTGTAAATATTATTATTATCCCAATTTTAGAGACAAAGAAGCTAATGCTGAGAGAGGGTCATAGTTCTAGAAAATAAAGTAATATGACATAAAAATAAGAGACGTGGTTGTAGAGGGAAGTCAGAGAACTGCCATCGTGAAATTAGACTGTTGCAGACAACACTGGGACTTGTGTCACATCACAAGTATCAGTTTAGACTCAGTTCTACGGCCAGCATCCTGCTTCAAACCAGGGCTTCTCATCTTTCCAGATTCTGCCCAAGGGCCTTCTCCCAGGCTGCCAGAGGTCACAAGGGTCTCCTTCTAAGGCAGTTGAGAAGCTAACCATCTATGGGGCAATCTTCAATAAATGAGAAATGGAACTAGTAGATAAATGTCCTGGCCTCCATCTTTCAAGGAGGCAATTCTTTCCTGCCTTACTCTGCCTACTTTCTCATACCTACTTGCTGAATCACCTTCAAATAAACTACCTCTCTCTCAGGTTCTTATCTCAAGTTCTGCTTTTGGAGAACCTAAGCTATGACACATTTGGCCCTTCTAACTAAATAAATGGTATAATAAACATATGGGTTTAACCCAGTCTCATTTATCAAAATTAAGCTACATTGCTCATTATATAGTTCTAGTTACTTTATTGGTTTGTTTTTAAAATCTTGGGAACAAGCTGGAGGTTTGGGGACAGAGAGATTGTGGCGCTTTTAAAAACCTATTTTTAGCACTTGCTGAAATGTTTCATACTAAAGAGAAAATCCTTTCACTCAACAAGACACTGATTAGATCTTTAGGTATCTGTTCCTATGGCAACACTCTACTCCACAATATTCTATTATTTTTCAAGCCTGCCTCCTCAACCACAGACTAGAGTTCATTACACATAGCCATCTTTTCCAACTCTGCTAATCAATGAAATGTTTACATTTTTCAGCTTATTTCTGCAATTTCCCTTATTTCTTTTCACTTATGTTTCAACAGTGAATTTAATTAATTGAAAACATTTCACTAAAGATATTCTGTATATCGGTATAATATGTTTAATGATATAAGTATAATAACAATAACAACAACTCCTTATTAGCCAAATATTCAAGACCTACAAATGTGCTCCAACCTCCCTTTACTAGCATAAGGGCTAAGAATGTGATGAGTCACAGCAGTGGAAGGCCAGAATGATCCTTTCATTCATTCGTTTATTCAGTAACTATTTAATGAGTACCAATTATATTCCAAAGACTGTGTTTGGTGCTAGAGACACAACATTGAATAAGATAGACATGATCCCTGCCCTCAAGAAGCTTACAGTCTGGAGGAGGCAGACAAAGAAGTCATGAAGAATAGACATGATGGGTGTTATAACAGGGAAGGCACAGAGAGCTATAGAAGAATGGGGAAGAGGGGAGTGCCACAATTAGGACAGAAAATGCCCTTCAGAGGACTCTAAACATGAGTGCAATTTAGCCATAGGAATGGGAGAAGATAAAAGGATAGCATGCTAGTCAGGGCAACCATGTGTAGAAGACAGAAAAAGTAATCATGAGAGAACTTAGGTATGATTGAAGTGAAGGGTGTGAGGAAGAGTGGGGAGAAATAAAGTCTCAAGAACTGGATTGTACAGTCTCACAAGCCATTTGTATTAGTTAAGATAACTCCAATGCTATAATTTGCAACCCCCAAATTTTAATGGCTTAGCACAATAAAAGTTAATTTTTTTATTTTTTATTTATTTTTTTTATTTTTTGATCCCTGAATAATCCCACTGAATAGTTCCTGGTTGGTGGGAGCATTCCTCACCATGATCCAAAAATCAGGCTTCCTCCATTTGAGTCCATCCCTGGGACTTAAGAGTCCAGGGCATCAGGCCAGAGATCAGGAGAGATTATGCAACCACATGAGAAGTTTCCTATAAGCTGGAACTGGGAGAGGAACACATAACTCTCTTTCACATTTTATACCCGTGCTTCACTACAAGGGGACCAGGAAATGTAGTCCTTAAATAGCCTCTTCACATCAATAACTCTATATTAGGCAAGGGTATCATGAATCTTTGGTAGATTTTGCTATTTACTTGGTAAATCTATTTGGTAGATATGGCTATTTACTTTGCCCTACCATGTTAATGAGTTTGAATCTTTTTTTCTTAAAGAGTTTATTGTCAAGTTGGTTTCCATATAACACCCAGTGCTCATCCCCACAAGTGCCCTCCTTCATGCCCATCACCCCCTACCCCTCCCCCCACCCCCAGCAGCCCTCAGTTTGTTCTCAGCATTCAAGAGTCTCTCATGGTTTGCCTCCCTCCCTATCCCCCACTATTTTTCTCTTCCTTCTTCTCCATGAGGACCAGGGGGGAGTTTGAATTTTTTAAGAGGAATGAAAAGTCACTAAATAGTTTTAAGTAGGATGATATCTTTCATGATCAGACTTGTATTTTTTTAAGATCACTCTGGATTTTGGATGAAAAATTAACCAGAGTCAACTAAGAAGTTATTAAAGTAGTCCAGGAAAGAAAAAATTATGTCATGGACTAGGATGACATAATGAAGATAAAGGTATTTATAATAGGCAGAATTTATGGAAATTGGTGCCTGACTGGAGTGAATGTGGGAGAAAAATCAAGAATGATTCATAAGTTTCCATCCTAAAACAATAAGTTCAAAATGGAGGATGAACTGCTTAGTGAGAGAAGATAATGAATTTAGGAGTGGTTATATTGAACTTCAGGTGGCTTTGAGACTTCCAAAATGGTAATGTCCAGTAGGAAGTTAGATATACAGGTGTTGAGCTAAGAGAAGAAATCTACACCAAAGATGGAGATGATGGGGGTGAAAGGATATGGACACTTACTAAAGCCATGTGAAGGAGTGGTATCCTCAGAGAAGTGTATACCTAGGACAACACAGAGCCCACAGAAAAATAAATATTTAAAGAACAAGAAAGATGTTAACCTCATAAACCTCAGTGTCCTCATCTATTAAATGGGAAAAAATGATAGTCTCTAGATGATAAGTATTCTAAGAATTAAATTGGATGATAAATATTTCATTTAAATATTCACATGAATATCTAGTACATTGTCTAATACTAAAAAAGAAAAAATTAAATGTTACCAGTTGTCATTAACTTTGGAGATAAAAACAGAATATGACCTCATGAAAACTAATAAAAGAGAACATTTGAAGAAGATAGATGTTATTAACAGTGTCCACTATTGCCAAGAGTTACTTTATGGGTCTTTATGAGACCTGTAGAAACATCAGGGAATTTGATGCACTCTCTTCCTTAATGTCCTCCTTTGGCCCTCTTTCAGTGCTGGATGCTCCTGACACTCAACGAGAATGCATTAATCACTCCCATCTTGCTGGGCAAATGCAGTGCTCTGCCTGCAAGTTGGGGGACAGAAGTGTAATTAGTCTCAGAATATTCATTGGTTGATTTGACTGCCCAGTTTTCAATGATCCTCTCCTCTTGTAAATAACTTCTCTCAACATGAAGTTGTAAAGACCCAGAATCCATTTTGAGTTAACACATTTATCCCTTAGCCTTATTGATTGGACCATCACTGGGCAACTGGTCCCAATGCAGGCCCTATCCCCAACAACTTGAAATTATAGAGAGAAAAGCAGCTGTTTTTTATTTGGCAGAAGATTTGAGCTGTAATATATATTTAGGTGCTGTCAGCAGTCATATTTTTGTTTTTCATTTGGACCATAGAAGCAACTAGAGAGAAGAATGAGGTAGTTGGGCAGAGAGGGGCAGAGAAAGAAAGTTCTTGGAGTTTTTGATTTCAGGTTCCAGTTCTATCCTAAGGCCTCACTCTTGTGATCCAAAAGGCACTTTGTAGCCTTTCGTACTTAAGGTAATTTGAAAAAGTTTATTCCTTCAACCAAACGAGTCTAAACCCACCTTGGGAAGCTCTAGGAAATAATTAAATCTATAGTAGAAATAAAGGATTCCCTCTGAAATTTACTTTAATAAATTCCAGAGCTGATACGAGATAGCATCCTAGCCCACAGAACAGAAGTGCTGGAGACTTTTTTTTTTTTCAAGACAAGGGGCTTACAGCCCCCCAGAACTCATGAGTGTGTCATAAAATTGTGATATCTCTGACTAGGAGTTTGTTTGAGGGGAGGAGAACTAGAAGTGAGGCAAGAAGTTTAGATGAGGGTATCACAGAAAAAGTAAGAGAATATTGTCCCAATTTCTTTCCTCACAGCTCACTCTTCATCAAAGATTCCAAAGTATGCATCTCAAATATGGTTTTCCTGAGGTCATTTCTTCAGACTGCCCTATACCACTTCTTGGAAAATCAGTTACTTTGTGATTTGCAGAGAAACACTCATTAAACAAATGAAAACCTAGGGGTTTCTTAATCTCCTCCACTATGAATATTCAAAACAAACATACATCTCAAAGATAAAGTCTTATTTACAAATAGAGCTGAATGCAGGGCAATTCACAAAAGGCAACTGGAGCTCCCATTTCTGCCTCTTACTAACAATGTTATTTTATGCAAAGAACTTAAATTCTCCAGAACTGGTTTCTTTATATCTAAAATTAAAAAGTTGGATTAGATTACTTTTAAGGCATCTTACAGCAATACAAATCACATTCTACCTCAATTCATTGGCTAAATACCAATCCCAGACATGGTATTCCTGGAGGAGCCAATATGATAGAGTATTGACCTATGGAGTGTGTCTCATCATGAGAACCACATGACCCTGGTCATGCCACCCCAAGTCATCACCCAGCCTGCTTTGCAGCTACTTCAGTCTATAGCTAAAACCATACTTCAGCAACTGTTCTGACACCTGAAATCACGGATTAGTGTGAACTACCCAAATCTAGAATCAAGACTGAAAATCTATTAGCTAAACAGTGATTTCCTAATTATGTTTTCTTTTTTTTTTCCAATTCCAATTTATGTTTATTTATTTATTTATTTATTTTAAAAAATAGTTTATTGTCAAATTGCTTTCCATATAACACCCAGTGCTCANTGGAGAAGTGTCTGTTCATATCTTCTGCCCATTTCTTCACTGGGTTGTTTGTTCCTAATTATGTTTTCTTAATAGAGTGTTAGGTACTGGGATGCGAGAAGACTATGTGGGCAAAGCAGAAATACCATATTTCATCCATTTTTAGAGTCATATTTTTACAAATCTAAAATGAGGATATGTTTTGGAATTGCAGTTGGTCAGTGGCTTTGGAGAGGATCTTGATGATAAGAGTAAAGCAATCTGTAAGAAATTTTGGGTCACCATTGCTGTTGGCACAAAGTAAAAGTGTGTGGCAAATCATAGACGCTGAGAACCCAGCTGAATATTACTCAAACTGTCCAATTTTTAACGTGAAGAAATTTATAGAATAGTTTAATCAATTTGTTTTTCTCATATTTTTCTTTTCATAATTATCCAGTGAGTGACTATGAGAAAAAGCCATGCTAAGCATATGTAAAAGACCCTTGCAACAAGCACAAGATAAAAATTCTAAGTAACAAAACATCGTACCATGGTTTAACTGGCAACATTTTTTTTCTTAGTGGCACATAAAATTATGAAGCATCTTGCAATTAAGGGCATCTTATACTTGATAAATAAGGTAGGGATTAACTCACTGTCGGCCTACACTCACATAAAGGGCTCCAATACCTCAAGTTCATATTTTAAAACTTCATGGGAAGAGTTGAGAGTACAGAGCAGAACCATTCCCAGCTACCTGGAAGTTATGGGCACCTCATGCAAGGAAGAAAGAGCATTCCAAAGACCCTCCAGGCCCACCTTCTAATGTAGTGAATTTCAGTTATTGACAGGTCCTCCCATTTCACCAATCAGATGAATTACTTCTTTTAAGAGGTGGAGCAACTCAGGAGGTAGAAAAAAATGAAGGGTGATACTCTCCCAAAATTTTCCAAAAGGACAAAAGTATAAGAAAACCCTTTCGTTTTATGCTATAAAGCAAAAAAAAAGTTTGAGAGAGGAGAAAGAAAAGAATACCCATTACAAAGATCATGCTCAATGTCAAGAAGTTATTTCCTTAGAGTTCTTAAGTAAGGTGAGTGGCAGAAAATGATCCCAGAGTAAAGAAGTCACATTTAATCAGGAAAAATATTGGACAAGAGCAAATGAAAACAAGAACATGGCCAGGCATTCATTGTCAAACTGCTCTTTATGGGACAGATTATCAATTGCCAAGTATCTATTGAGCAACTTCTGAGGATTCAGATGTTCTGAAAGGCCACAGAATATAAAATTAAAGATATGCTGGGGTCCCTGGGTGGCTCAGTCAGTTAAACCTCTGACTCTTGATTTCAGCTCGGGTCATAATCCCAAGTTTTGTGAGATCCAGCCTCAACTGTCAGTGCAGAGCCTGCTTCTCTCTCTCTCTCTCTCTCTCCCTATCCCCCACTTGCAATCTCAATCTCTATCTCTCTCTCATTCACTCAAAATAAAGAAATAAACTTAAAAAAAATATGTTCGCTATGTAAAAAGCGTAATGAAGTCAGGAATTAAGACAGGTATTTCATACTGAAATAAGTATAAATAAGGAAGTATAATTACAGTGATAATATGATACCAAACATGATAAAAGTCTGCCTGTAAGGGATAAGGTTAGTCATTTAAAAATTTTTTAAATAATTTTATTTTATTTTTGAGAGAGACAGAGACAAAGACAGAGCATGAGTGGGGGAGGGGCAGAGAGAGAGGGAGACACAGGATCCAAAGCAGCCCCCAGGCTCTGAGCTGTCAGCACAGAGCCCAATACAGGGCTGGAACCCACAAACCACGAGATCATGACCTGAGCCCAAGTCGGTGCTCAGCTGACTGAGCCACCCAGGTGCCCCTATGAATAATTTATGATATGAGTCAATTTGTTGATTTTTAAAAGTCAAGAGTAGGGTACCACTGTACTGCACAGATCAGCTTTTAACAAAATCTAAAAGTTCATCTTTGCTTATCAAGTTAATTATGATATAAAATTAAACTTCCCATTGCTAAAATGCATGTGCTATAATGACTTGATGTGATCTGTCAGTAACTGTTTCAAGCTAAAAATTCACCAAGTAGTGAGATAATAAGTGCTTAATCAGTAGTTATTGAGTTAGATATTTCTAACATAAAAACATTGATAAGATTCATGAATACCTAAGATACATAAATAAAATTTGAAGCATTATATCAGAAGTTGACAGCCAAAATGTTTAGGAACCCTTAAATCTGATTTTCAGACATACAATTAAACTGAAATGGCTCTTGCTGAAAACAGTAACGGCCTCTTTAGCTTTTCTTACACATAAACTCACTGCTATTGACAACTCAGTCTTATTGAAACTCTTTCCTCCTGTTTTCTCCAGTTACAATCTCCTGGTTCTTCTACTATTCACAAGCACTTCTCAGTTACATCACAGGGCAATTTCTACATTTACTCCACATGCTTTTCCTGAGGCACTTTACTTCATCCTTGGTTTCCACATCCTCCCATATGCTGACGACTCCTAAAGACTAATCATTTTCTCAAGTTCTCCATATCTCCAACTACTTACTGGATGACCTACATACATGCGAACACATCCAAATCGTAACATCTTGCTGTTTACTCTGCCCCTTTCCCACTTGTATCCCACACTAGTTCTTCCTCCTGTTCTGTTTCTTCTTTCCATCAAGCAAAAGTTAAAAGTGATCTTTACTTTTTCAATTTTAACCCCTAAAAATAAATGTTCTGCTTCTCCCAGTTCAAGAAAGGAAAAGACAGATTGTATTTTGGGCAAAGGAAGAGGTAATCATCAGAATCAGTTTTAATCATAAGTGAATGACTACTTCACTTGAGAAACCACACTTTTCAGAGGTTGAGCACTCAGGGACAGCTTCTCAAAGTCACCTATCAATAACAGACTCACCCCAGTAACTGTTTCCATGGCTAACAGACAACCAATCCCTAAAATTCCTACCAATGGAAGTTCACAAATGCACAATCTCCATGCTTCCTAAAAGCAGTTTGCTCAGGGAAACTCTTCTTTAAAAAACAATAAATTCAGCTTTTAATTTAGATATTAAAGTGATGGATTCTTCCTTTAAACCCCACATCGGTTTCCTCTTGATTCCTACTCATTGTTGCAACTCATCATCACCTCTCCTAATTGTCATTCAGTCTACACACCACCCAATCCCCAGTATTTATCTTGCTTAAATGAGATCTATTGATGTGATTCCTCTCCTTAAAATCATTCAGTATTCTTATTGCCTACATTAAACTTTCACCTCCTTTCTAATCTCAGTGTATTTTTTATTTGTTAATTTTTTAATTTGTTAATGTCCTTTATAGTTTCAGACCCCCCTCTCTCTGAAATACCCTTCTCCAATTATGTAAGTTATTCTCAACCTTCAAAATCCATCCATTTGTCCCTCTTCCATGAAATTTTTCCAACTCCCTAGACAAACTATTTGCTCCCTTGTTTAGATTCCCATTCTTCAATATATCTATCTTTATTAAAGCACCTATTACGCTGATTTGAAAGAATTTGTTTACAAATTATCTCCCCCACCTTATCTATTTCTTCAGAATATTTCAATATAGACACTTCAGTACAGGAAAGCTGTGTTTTCAAAAATGGCCACAGGAATATTTCCAGTCTCACATGTTTTCTCAGATCTTGCCACTATCCTTAAATCTGGGCAGGACTTTGTTACTACCTCAATGACTGAAATGTGACAAAAGTGATGCAGCATTACTTCTGAGGCTTGGCTAACATTCTGCGAGGAAGCTCTCAACAAGTCCACAGAGACAGACCATGTGGGAAGCAGCTGAGTTCCCAAGCTGACAGCCAGCATTAGATAAGAAAATTTAAAAACTGAACAAGGTCACATTAATGATCTATTGCTTCATAACAAACTATGCCAAAACAAACTACGCCAACTTAAAACTATAAATGTTTACTATTAACATACAGCTTCCATGGGTCAGAAAACCATGTGTGACTTAACTGAGTGGCCCTAGTTCAAGGTCTCATGAGGTTGCAGTTAGGATATCAATTAAGGTTCAGTCGTCCTGAGGCTTGACTGGGCTGGCTGAAAGATGTGTTTTCAATGTGGTTCATTCACATTTCTGGCAAGCTAGTATCAACTGTCAGCAAGGGGCTTCAGCTTACCATGAGTATCTCTCTACAGGTTATGTGAGTATCCTCCCATGAGAGTCGGCTTCCCCTGGCAAATGATTCTGGAGGGACCAAAGTGGAAATTACAATGCCTTTTCTGACCTAATCTCAGAAGTTACACTTCTTCATTTTCACAGTATCTTTTTGGATACACGTTTGCCTAGTCAGTGTCAGAAGGGACTACCAAAAACAAAAACAAAACAAAACAAAAAACATGAATACCAAGACTCATGAGACATTGGGAGCCATTTTGGAGGTTGATTATGGCAGGGGTTTAACATCCAAATAATAAAAATCCCTGAAAAAAGAGAAGGAAGGGAGTGAATCACCCAAGGAAGAATATAAGAAAAACTGCCAAAATTGAAAACAGAGTTTACAGATTGAAATGACCCACCAACTACCCGACACAATGGATGAAAATAGAACCAATCAGAATAAGAAAGAAAGAAAGATGGAAAGAAAAAAGAAAAGACAGACGAAGAGAAAAAAGAAAAGACAGAAGAAAAGAAAAAAGAAAAGTAAAGAAAAAAGAAAGGAAAAGAAGTCATTATGAAATTTCAGGACCCTGCAAACAAATACAATCCTCCAGGGATGGGAGAAGAAATGACCACCAACAAAGGGTCAGGAAACAATGACTTCCTATGATCAACAGCTAGAAACTAAAAGCCAGAAGGAAGTGTCTTCAAAATTCTCAAGGGAAATTATTTCCAACCTAGAATTCTATATCTAATCAAATTGCCACTAAAGTCTAAAGTGTGAAGTAGAATAAAGATATTCAAAGTTTTAAAAATTTATCTCCCCAGTGCCCTTTCTCAGAAAACTACCTAGAAGAAGTACTCACTAAACAGGAAAGAACATCCCAAGACATAAAGTAAGTAGTAAATAGCAAATTAAAAAAAAAAAAAAGCAAAAGGATTTCCCAGGATAATGGCAAAGGAGGATCTCCTTATACAAAAAACCTTATACCAGACATAGAGGGAGAGAGTGATTGGAGGTGGGTGAGGTGGCTGGGGAGGAAGAGAGCTAAAGCTTCATTTTCCGTTTTGAGAAATCGATAATATCTAAAACTGAAAAGTCAAAGGTGCCTGTATGTGCTACAAGCATGTTATTTGGAGATGTGGAGATAAAGATTAAAATAGTGGAGTGCCAGCAATAGCACTGCTAGGAATTTACCCAAGGGATATAGGAGTGCTGATGCATAGGGGCACATGTACCCCAATGTTCATAGCAGCACTCTCAACAATAGCCAAAACATGGAAAGAGCCTAAGTGTCCATCAACTGATGAATGGATCAAGAAGATGTGGTTTATTTATACGATGGAATACTACATGGCAATTAGAAAGGATGAAATCTGGTCATGTGTAGCAATATGGATGGACCTTGAGGGTGTTATGCTGAGCAAAATAAGTCAGGCAGAGAAGGACAGATACCATATGTTTGCACGTATAGGAGGATTAGGAGGAACTTATCGGAGGACCATGGGGGATAAGAGGGGGAAAAATAGTGGCGGAGAGGGAGGGAGGCAAACCATGAGAGACTCTTGAGTGCCAAGAACAAATTGAGGGCAGATGGGGTGAGGGGAGGGAAAAGGGGGTGATGGGAATGGAGGAGGGCACTTGTGAGGATGAGCACTGGGTGTTATGTGGAAACCAACTTGACAATAAACTATTTAAAAAAAAATAGTGGAGTGCCTGGGTGGTTCACTTGGTTAAGCGTCTGACTCTTGATTTTCGTTCAAGTCATGATCTCACAGTTTTGTGAGTTCAGGCCCCATATAGGGCTCTGTACTGACAGAGCAGAGCTTCCTTGATATTCTCCCTCTCTCTCTGCCCCTCCCCTGCTCACACTATCTTTTTTCTCAAAATTTAAAAAAAAGGGGGGCACGATTAAAATAGTAATCAGCTAAAAGAGATCAATGTGTGGTACCATTTGGGGAGAGGGAACAATGGGGAGAGGGATGAGATTGCTGTTATTTACACAACAAATGCTGCCAAACAACTCTACTTGTCTCTTAAAACTATGAACATATACAATTAAGTAACTTTTTAAAAAAATAGAATGATATTAAAAAGAGATGCCCCCCCCCCCTTTTCCAGCTCCAGACACTGTTACTCTGGACATGAGATCTTGAACCACTGTAGTTGTCATAATTATGAGGAATGCAAGTCCACTAATGAAAGTTTTCTGAAAAAGTAGCATTCTGGGAAGACCCAGATTTGGGATGACATCAATGAACCATTGGACTAATCAGTCCTGAAAAGCACTATCTTTGAGCCCCCCTGCTTTGCAAGATAATGCATTTTCTTATTTTTTAAAAATGGCTGAACTTTTAACTTTTAGTCAAGCATTCTTATCGATAATGTATGGTAAAATTAGTAGAACAAAGCAGCAATTGGGCAACAACAGCTATCCACTCAAATTTTGGTACTCCATATGATAACTTTCTAACTGGTGAAACACAAGAGAAGGGGCTCCTGGGTGGCTCAGTTGGTTGTTTGATTCTTGATTTCACTTCAGGTCATGGTCTCACGGTTGTGAGGTGGAGCCCCACACTGGGCTCTGCACTGACAGCACGGAGTCTGCTTGGGATTCTCTCTCTCCCTCTCTGCCTCTCCCTTGCTCACACACTCTCTACCTCTCTCAAAATAAATAAATAAACTTAAAAAAATTATGTTTGAAGTATGTTAAGAGAGAAACATAATTCAAAACTTTGCATAAGTTCCAATTGTATGTTTAAGAACTGAGAACAGGTATATGTTTCTATAGGCAGATGTATGGTAAGGTCAAATTCATTTCCCTGATAAATACCCTTTCTACATTCATTCATTTTTCCTATATATTTTTCAACCAATATTGAGGCACTGGGCCAAGCTTGTGATCTACATGGATAAAAGATGTGAGTATTTCTCTCAAGAAGTCCTCAGGGTATGGGAAAACAGCCATGCAAAAGAAATTGAAGTAATTGATATGATCTAAACCTAGTTTGTATAGAAAAAACCTCAGGTAACCTTGAGGTCACTCCCAAGGAATTAGGAAGAGTGAGATATCCCACGGTTACTTTTTTAGGTGAGAAGTAGTGCCTAATAGAAATAACTCAGGAAGAACTCAAATGAACTGGCCCTTTCAACATGATCTAAGAAAGGGAATAAAGGCTTTGCGTACTAGAGTTTAAGAATAGATAGATGTAGCTCATAATGTTCCAAAGGCTTTAGACATTTTCTTTTCCAAAAATCCTGTTGGGGGATGGGGCGGGGGGGGGGGGGNAAAACATATTAAAAAATTCAAAAACCTTAATGGGGTTGAAGATGGCATAAATCTATAAGGAAAGGAAAGAGGAGAAAAATTTCAAAATCCTAACTTTAGATGGTCTGTTATTCACTAGATAAACACATCAAATTATTCATCCAGAGGGGAAGAAAAACCAATTCAAATTTGCAATTATAGCTGTAAACTCAGGTATTCTCCGAGTCAAAGAAAATCAAGAGATTTAGATATTATTAAAGATTATTTTTAAATTTCCTCATGAATAATTTTACATATCTTAGGGTATAATTTAAATATTTTTGCTGCACAATCTTGTTTTTCTTTGACTTGAAACTATTTAAATACAATTCATTTTTCATGTGCTACAATAGTTATAGAGAAGAGTATGGAGGGCAAGGCCAGAAGGCCATTTATCAAACCTGGTAATTAATGCCTTGCTGTCTAATTTGTTTGAACTACATTAAGAGTTTCACATATTATAATATTCCATTATTACTTTATGTACTCATTAGTTGCCTGGGTCTCTAATCAGTGGAATGTCAGCCAGGTTTTTATTTTGCCATCAAAATTAGTTTGTCTATTTAGTTTTTAATTTTGTTACCTTGTGAACAAAGCCAACAAATTGGTATAGTTCATATTTTTCTCCCAATTTCTGGAAAAATGTGTGCTTTTGCTAGAATTGCCCTTAAAGCATATATTCTTCTAGTTTCTGTAGTGCCCACAAACAGTCTAATGGCAAAATCCATTTTTTCAGAATGAGAAACAGGATAAATCTGAAGAGCTTTATTAAAAATATTGAGTCAGTTTTTCATTAACCACCATATCTATCACATCACACATACCAAACCTATCAGTTAAGTTGGATTCTATATGTAATATTGGCATAAGTAATAATAACAATTATTTATCTCACATTTGGTATGTAAGGTATTTTCTTATAGTTCTGAAAGTCAGAAATCCAAAAGGGGTCTCTCAGAGTCAAAACCAAGGTGCTGGAAAGGCTGCATTCCTTCTGGAGGCTCTAAGGGGGGATTTCCTTACATTTTCCAGCTTCTAGAGGCCTCCTGCATTTCTTGGTTCATGGCCCCTTCCTTGCATCATTAATCCAACCTCGGCTTCCATCATCATATCTCCTTCTCTGACTCTCCTGCCTCCCTCTTTCCCTTATAAAGACCTTGTGATTAAATGGGGGCCATCCAGATACTCTATAATAATCTTCTCTTCTCAAGATTCTTAACTTATATACAAGTCCCTTGTACCATAAAGATATATTCACAGAGAATATTAGGAAAGGGGACATCTTGGGGGAGGTAGGGCAATATTCTGCCTACCATAGCACATGGGGAAGAATAACTATTGGGTCAGCAACTATTAGTGTGTGCCTATCCCACCCACACCCCAATTTCATCCTCTCCCCTCTACAAGCATTAGAAAGGAAAGGAAAATACATACTTTGCATTTAATTATGAATAAATAATTTCTTCTAAAAGCTATCAGAGAATACAATTTTATTGCAGCAGAACTACAAGTCAAAAGCCAACTTTTGAATGTATATTTATTTTCTATATGCTGTCATAAAGCATTACAATGTATAGAAGCTAAAATTAGAAAAGAAAAAAGTGGTTTTTCTTCAGATAGTCCTAATTACATTACTTTGCATATGGATTGGTATGATCCGTTCCAAATTTCTACATAATCTTCTCAACTCCTTTTTACCCCTTCTTTGAAAAGAGAAAAGTAGTAGACTATAAAGAGTATTAGTGATTTGCCAGCTTAAACCAGTAGCTTAAAGTTCAAACTATTGACTCTGCTAATTGAAGAAATTTGGGTTTTCTTTTTTATAGTCAAAATAATTAGCACAGACCAAACTTAGTCTCCCTGATATCTAATGCAGACTTGAAAAGGAGATTCTAAATGTTGTTGCTAGCACAAAATCACTTTGGCAGACATGAAACAACCCATGGGGTTTGTTTATAATCATCATGAGATATTACCTAATAGAATGTTCTTAAGTAGATTATACTTTAGAACTCAGCATGTGAAAAGGTGGTAATTTACCACAAATTCTCAGTGTAGTTGTAACCACAGAGATGCACAAATGTGAAGAGTTTTTGTAGGAAATAAATGAGAAACATTTATTGACACATATCAATTTTTTAAAAGACAGGTAGAAAAGCTTTATTCATGGCAAAAGACTTCTCCAACACTCCTCAGTGCATAGAATTAGAGTTTTAAATCCCCCCAGGATAATTCTATCTTAGAGCTCAGCAAAACACAAGGACACCCTGACCTGGGTACTACTTCCACACTCATTCAGATGGTTAAGAATGCAGTCCCAAGGCATTAATCTCTTCGCGTATCTTTCCCCAAAGGTGTACTACACAAACATTATTATTATTATTATTATTGGTCATCATTTCACTCCCTCTATTTCACCTTAACCCCCAGCTCTTCTTTTCTCAAAAACTAACAGCCATCAATTCCCCCATCTTTTTCAAGCAAGTTAGTTTGATCTTCATCATACTGGCTTAGAAATCCCCCTGGGTCAAGGGATCTGAAAGTGTTTCTGGAAGCTTTGAAGTAAAGCTACTCTTCAGAGTTCCCTTTTATTTCACCTGCCAGCCCTGTGTCTTCTTATATTTCCTTTTCCTACCTCATCTGTCCTTCTTTCTCACACACAGACAATCCTCCCCCCAAAATTAGCAAAATAACACTCAAATTCATTAAAATTTTGACTTGACCATCTGAAGTCACTTTCTTAAGAAAGCGAGAATTAAACACACAGAATATATATTTGCAATGAAGTAAACATGTGCAATAGGACCATGAAAAACTATCCCTAAATACAACATTATAAATTCTTTACATAGAGTGAATTTTCAAATGATTTCAGATGGTGTTTGTGTCAGTGCACACACTCTGCCCCTCAAAAATAGCTCCATGTTTAACTTTTGTTTGAATGTCCAGTAAAATTTATTTAAAAATAATTTTTACTATTTTGAAGATAAAAATTACACTATGCCAAATTTGAGGACTTAGTTTCAAATATCTCCTTTCAATAGGAAATTGATATATTGCCCTGAACATAGTTGGGAACCTCAGTATTAAAGAACTGATTTCAGGCATTGAGTGAATTTATGATAAATTTACACTTGATCATCTGAACGTCCAACAGTTGACCCTAATGTTACCCAACATAACATCTGGATGTTTGCCTAGATGTATGCAATCCAATGTTGTAGATTGCTTTGTTGGAAAGCACTGATTATATTCTTCAGTTTTTTCCAGAGTCCTGAAAGCCTATCAAACACAAGGAACACACCTTAATTATCCATTGGCAGTGCTGTTTCACAAAAACAAGCAATATGTGGCATTTGGAGTCAGACTTTAGCTAGACTTTATACTTCTGTTTATATAACCAATTAGTCCTTCCATATCTCAACATTTAAGACATTTGCCAACTTTTTCTTAAATCTTAACAACTTAATATTCATTTACTACTAATTACATGAAATTTGTTATATGAACTAAAAAGTAAAAATTGAAATATGCATTATCTTATACAGAAATATTACCAAAACGTAGTTAAAATGACACTATTTGCAGATGACATGATATTATATATAAAAAATCCTAAAGACTCCACCAAAAAATTGTTAGAGCTAGTCAACAAATTCAATAAAGTTACACAACACAAAAATCAATATCCAAAAATCAGTTTCTCTATACTACCCAAAGCAATCTATATATTTAATGCCATCCCTATCAAAATACCACCAGCACTTTTGCAGAACTAGAATAAACAATCCTAAAATTTGTATGGAACCACAAAAGACCCCCAAATAGCCAAAGCAATTCTGAAAAAAAATAAAACTTCAGGCATCACGATTCCAGATTTCAAGCCATATTACAGAGCTGTAGTCATCAAGACAGTATGGTACTGGCACAAAAAGAGACACATAGATTAATGGAACAGAATAGAGAACCCAGAAATGGACCCACAACTATATGGTCAATTCATCTTCAACAAAGCATAAAAGAATAGCAAATAGAAAAAAAAAGGATAGTCTCTTCAAAAAATGGTGTTGGGAAAAGTGGATGGCGATATGCAGGGGAATGAAACTGGACCACTTTCATACACCATACACAAAAATAAGTTCCAAATGGTTGCAAGACCTAAATGTGAAACAGAAAACCATCAAAATCCTAGAGAAGAGCACAGGTAGCAACCTCTTTGACCTCAGCTGCAGCAACTTCTTACTAGACATGTCACCAAAAGCAAGGGAAACAAAAGCAAACATGAACTAAGGAATTTCATCAAGATAAAAATCTTCTGTACAGCAAAGGAAACAATTAACAAAACTAAAAGGCAGCCTACAATATGGGAGAAGATATTTGCAAATGACATATCTAATAAAGGGTTAGTATACAAGATCTATAAAGAACTTATCAAACTCAACACCCAAAAAATTCCAGTTAAGAAATGGGCAGAAGACAATAGACACTATTCCAAAAAAGACATTCAGATGGCCAACAGACACAGGAAAAGATACTCAACATCACTCATCATCAGGGAAATAGAAATCAAAACCATGATGAGATACCACCTCACACCTGTCAGAATGGCTAAAATTAACAACACAAGAAACAACAGGCATTGGCAAGGATATGGACAAAGGGGAACCCTTTTGCACTGTTGGTGGGAATGCAAACTGGTGCAGCCACTATGGAGAACAGTATGGAGGTTCCTTAAGAAGCTAAAAATAGAACTACCCTATGATCCAGCAATTGCACTATTAGGTATTTACCTAAAGGATTCAAAAATATAGATTCAAAGGGGTATCTGCACCCCAATGTTTATAGAAGCATTATCAACAACACCCAAACTATGGAGAGAGCTCAAATGTACATCGATTAATTAACAGATAATTAAGGGGTGGCATAAACACACACACACACACACACACACACACACACACAGTGGAATATTACTCAGCCATCAAAAGGAAGGAAATCTTGCCATTTGTAATGATATGGATGGAGCTAGAATGTATTATGCTAAGCAAAATAAGTCAGTCAGAGAAAGACAAATACCATATGATTTCTCTCATATGAGTAATTTAAGACACAAACAGATGAACATATAGGAAGGGGTGAGGGAAGAGAAGAGAGGGAAACAAACCACAAGAGACTCAATTATAGAGAACAAACTATGGGTTGAAAGGAGGAAGGTGGGTGGGAGATGGGCTAGATGGGTGATGGGTATTATGGAGGTAATGATACCTATGGAGGTAATGATGGGTATTATGGAGTAACGAGCACTGGGTGTTGCATGTAAGTATGAATCACTGAATTCTACTCTTGAAACCAATATTGTATTGTATATTAACTAAAATTTAAATATAAAAAATACACAAAAAACAAATATCAGTTGCATTTCTATTCAATAACAACAAACTAATAGAAATAGAAATTAAGAAAACATCTTGCCCATTCGAGATGGCAATACAGAAAGATCTAGAACTCACCTCTTCCCACAGACACAGCATATCTATAGCTGTATGTAGAATAATTTCCTCTGGAAGAAACCTAAAAACTGGTGGAACAGACGAACATAGGGGAAAGGAAGGAAAAATAAGATAAAAATAGAGAGAGGGCATAAAAGACTCTTAAATACAAAGAACAAGCTGACGATTGATGGAGGGGTGTTGGGTGTGGGGATTGTCCAAATGGGTAAGGGGCATTAAGGAAGACACTTGTGATGAGCACTGGGTGTTTTATGTAAGTGATGAATCTCTAAATTATATTCCTGAAACCATTATTACACTACATGTTAACTAACTTGGATTTAAAATTGCTTTTAAAAGCATAAAAAAAAAAAAAGTCAAACAACCCCTTCACATTAGGCAAACAAGAAGGAAAACACATTGAAGTGGGTACAAAAGGCTGAGACATGATCTTGCTATAAACCCCAGCCTCATCAGCAACCCCAGTCAGAAGGGAACGCAAAACCTGAAGCTTCTCCCAAAGGAGTGAAGGGTTTATGCCCCACATCAGTCATCCCCACTTTTAAGACTGACACTTGAGAGACAAGTCCCCAAAACATCTGACTTTGAAGATCAATGGGAATCACATCCAAGAGACCCATAGGGCTGTGGCAAACTGAGAAACATTTCTTTTTTTACATTTTTTTTACATTTATTTAGAGAAAAAGAGCACGAGCAGGGAAGGGGCAGAGAGAGGAAGACACAGAATCTGAAGCAGGCTCCAGGTTCTGAGCTGTCAGCACAGAGCCTGATGCGGGGCTTGAACCCACAATCATGAGATCATGACCTGAGCCAAAGTCAGCCGCTCAACCGACTGAGCCACTCAAGCACCTCGAGAAACATTTCTTAATGGGTCCACATAAAAGACTCTCTGGCCCCAGGGCCCAATGCAGAAACATCACTTTGAAAAGAACTCAGACTTCATATGAAATAGATTATTGCCCAATTTTAAAGTATTGGTCTGAGGGGCAGGGGCCTGTTAGGATACTTTCAGGATCAGAGACTGATGAGAGCCATCTTCCTTCTCGCCCTCTGACTTTCAAAGCCACCAGGCACCATGTTGTTTGTTTCCTTTCCGATGGGCTTGCTCTTCCTCTGCCTTGCTAAAGCCAGGGGATAGTGCCATTTTTATTTTTTCCTTTTCTTTACACTTTCTTTTTTCCTTTCTTTTTTTCTTCTTTTCTTTTTCCTTTCCTTCTCCCTTTTTTGCAGGTACCATCTTTGTACTCTCCTTCTACTGCATTCCAAAGCGCTGGTATCCCCCAGAAGAGCTTCTACTCACATCTGGGACTCTGGTTCTTACAGCTAGTGGCCCAGTTTTTGTGGCTGCCACCTAGGGGATGCTTCTTGATTGCCTGTCTCTGGAGGCCAAGGGGATTGTGTTCCTGGACCCCACAAGACTGTAACAATTGGAGAGACAATTCTTTGCAAACTTCTGCTCCCAGGGCACAGTACACATAGCAGACTGAAACACACCCCTGGTATTTCTGAGAAAGGGGTCTGTCTTTCTGTTCAAGAGCTTTGGCCTGAATGGCAGGCTTATGGGTTAGCATTTATAGGAGCCTACATATATACTTTCAGGGAACAGAAGCTGATGGACACAATCATTGTGCTATTCTTCTGCTTCACTCCTGCTCACTGGTATCTTCCAGAAAGAAGTTTATACCCTGGTCTGGTGACTCAATTTTTGTGGCTGTTGCCAGGGCACACATCTCCACATCACCTGGCTCTGGTGAGCAGTGAGTCTTATATGCACAGGTCCCACAGGACTTTAACAAATGGAGAAAGAACTCTTAAACAGTTACCACCTCAGGATGTAATAAGAAGCAACACAGACTCAGGAACTCAATCTTCCTGTGAAAGAGGTTTCTTAACTTATGATAGCTGTAGTAGCCTGAGGGGCAGGTTTCCAATTAAGCACACATTAAAGGCTGTCTGTAAAACTTTCCTAAGACCTCAGAGGGCAGGCACTAACTTTGCCCTAACCCTGTCTCAGATGAGAGCTCTTATGTGTGTCTAGTAACCCATTTTTGCATCTGGTGCCCTTGTTTTTACAGCTGCTGCTTAGCAGATACTCCTCGATTTCTTGGCTCTGGTGGCCGAGATGGCTTATGTTGGATCCCATGGGACCATAACAATCAGAGAGACAATTCTTGGAAGTTTACTACTCCTAGAGCACTACATAAAGAATACACTGAAACACAACCCCAGCCTTTCAGTGAAAGAGGCCTACTTGACAGTCTCGGAGCTTTAGCTTTAGAAGCAGGCTTCAGGTTTGGCACCAATCTGGATGCTACGGAAGTGCTCTCAGGAAATGTAAGCTGGGGGTGCCATCTTTGCATGCTCTCTCTGCTTCACTACAGCTAACTGGTATCTCCCAGAAAGATGCTTTTCTGGAGCCCAGATTTTTGTGACTGCTGCCCAGGGAACACCTCCAGATCACCTGGCTCTGGGGGCCAGCAGGACTTACACTTGCAGTTCCATAGGACTATACATATTTGCATTCTTTAAAAGCTGCTTCCTGAGGGTCTGGCTTCAAATCAGCCTAAATCTAGGTGGTGATTGAGACCCTCCCCATTGAGATACTGACTGATCTTGGCACACCCTCAATTACTGGGAGCTATTAAAAATAAAATAGGCTGCTTAAACAATCACAAAGGCTTGAGAGAAAACCAAGAGCTAAAACAACAAATTTAACTTCATACACAAGGCAACACTTCAAGACTGGGAGAGGAGGCTGTTTTATCAAATGCATAGGGAAAAAAAACCCAAAAAGTCAAGCAAAATGAAGAAACACAGGAATATGTTCAAAATGAAAGAACAAGATAAAACTTCAGTGGTGGGGGGGGACAACTCAGGGGAAGAAACCTTACTGAAACAGAAATAAAGAATTTTAACTACTGATAAAGAGTTCAAAGTAATGATCATAAAGATGCTCACCAAATTCAGGAGAAGAATATATACACAATCAACAAAGATATGGAAAATATAAGAAAGTTCCAAACAGGAGTCACAGAACTGAAGAATACAATAGCTGAACTGAAAAATACACTAGAGAGTCTCAACAGCAGACCAGATGAATCATCAGAAAAGATCAGTGAACTCAAAACAGGGCAGAAGAATTTACCCAGTCAGAGCAGAGGAAATAAGAAAAGAAAAGAAAAGAAAAGAAAAGAAAAGAAAAGAAGGAAGAAGGAAAGAAGGGAGGGAGGAAGGAAGTGAGGGAGAAATAAAATTAAAAAGTGACGATAGCGTAAGTGACTTTTAGGACAACATCAAGCTGACTAACATTTGCATTGTAGGAATCCCAAAAGGAGCAAAGAAAGACAAAAGGACAGAAAGCTTATTGGTAAAAATTATGGCTGAAAACTCCCCTAACCTGAGGAAAGAAACAGCATCCAGATCCAGGAGGCCCAGAGAGTTCCAAATTAGATGAGATCCACACCAAGACATATAAAAATGTCAAAAGGATAGAATCTTAAAAGCAGCAAGAGAAAAATAATATGTAGATGGAAGAATGCCATAGGGTAGAATTCAAGGACTTTGGATCTAATGGCCTACTTTTCCAGGCTTAGCCTTGGGGGACTCTAAGACCATCAGAAAATCCCACATTCAGCACCACACCATATCTAGCAAGCCTAAGGAAAAACTGCACAGCATGTCCAGAGGAGAGTGTCTAGACAAATGGTCAGACATAATACTTTTGGTTTTATATAGCTTGGATGTGGTAGGAGAAGTTCCCCTGCATCTGCAAACAAACACAGAGCCATTTGAAAGATGAGTAAAGAAGCAGAGGCTGGGGCTTAGGAGTGGGCAATATCCATAGTCATAAGGAATGGATGCTAGTGCACAAAGACCAGAGGCTCGGTTACTCCAGCAAAATTAGTGAGGTCAAAAGACAATGCACTTCAGACAAGAGACAACCAAAAGCCAGTGAGGATCCAGAGGAAGATCAAAATCTTTGCACAAAGATCTAATTCCTCTTTCCTTACTGTATTAGAGTTATTCAGAAAAACAGAACTAATAGAATAGATAGATGATAGATAGGTAGATAGACAGATAGGAGATTTATTATCCGAACTGGCTCACACAGCTATGGGGCTGAAAAGTCCCACAATCTGCCATCTACAAGTTGAAAAATCAGGAAAGTGAGTGGTGTAATTTAGTCCTGGTCCAAAGGCTTAACCCAAGGGGGCTGTTGGTATTAGGCCCAGAGTCCAAAGGCCTGGAATTCCAGTGTCTGAGGGAAGGGAAAGATGAGTGTCCCAACTCGAAAAGAAAGAGGGATTTTGCCCTTCCTTCATCTTTTTGTTCTCTTTGGAACTCTAAAAAACTGGATGATGCCCACTGTTATTGGTGAGGGTGGATCCCTTTAGTCTATTGAATCAAATGCTAATCTCTTCTAGAAATAGCCTCACAGACACAGCAAGAAATACTATTTTTGCTGTGCTATTTAGGAATAGCTTAACCCAATCAAGTTGACACATAAAATTAACCATCACACTCACCTTTACAAGTTCATCAAAGTGCTATCATATACACAGATACTCAGCAAAGGAAACAGCAAAAAGGAAATGACTCTGAAAGTCTAATGATTTACCTAAAAGAGACTCTTTTAAACCAAACAAATGAAAATAACCAGAAAAAACTAAGTCACCTTTAACTGGATTGATCCTTTTCACCAGCACCCCCCCTTTAAAAAGTTCATGCCTAGATATCTACCCTCCTTGAAATCTCAAAATCCCTTTTGGCCTGCTATAGGTTTACCTTCCATGTGCTGCCCTCCATTGAGAATATATTGTTTGCCTTTATAACAACGAGAGATCTTACTCACAGGAATGTGTCCATACTTTACAGTCTCAACCAGCTAATCATGTCAGAATATATCACAACCCACCTTATATCTATACAAGATATAGATGCACACAATATTGAAGAGTGGAATAGTTTCCTTGTAGGTTGCTGATTCAAAGCAGAGAATAGGGAAGATACTTTGACACACATGTTGAGAAAAATGATAAGATACAAAGACTTGAGATAATCATTTAGGTAAGAAATGAATGAAGTCCATGAAGGAAAATTTGACCAAACTTTCTAGGTATTTATTAAGGTGATGTCAAGTTGAACATGCTAATCATGTTTCTTGTTTAAGATCAAGTAAACTGGAGTCTTTGCACACTAAGCGAGAGAACTAGGTATAGGTATGTGAAATAGTGCACCTCTGAGTTTTACTTTGCTTCTTCTCAAGTGCCCAGCTGTGGCCTGAGAGCATATCAAAAACTTGAGAATGCAGTATTCATTATATAAGGTTGATCGATGCCCTCTTCATTTTCTCTGCCTCTGCACAAGCATCACAGTTTTATGCCCCTACAGATCTTGAGAGCCTGAAATCATGAATAATGACTACACTCAAGTTACTTCCATGAACAGAAGCAAATTATACCAAATTTGCATTAGACAATAATCATTCTAACTGCGTAATATCATTTGACTGAACTTTTCCAGTACAGTGGTCTATAGCATTCAGCCAAAGGATAATTTAGGTTAAGTTGCCCCCTAGAGGTGGCTAGGAAAAAAATAATAAAATGTCAAGAAATAGTAAGGTAAAGTTCAAATAAAGTGTCAGTAAACAGAAAATGCAGAAATGGATAATGGAATCCTTGCACTTTACATATTATCCCTTTTCATAACACAGAATATAGATAGGATTCTCTAATCATCTGTTATATATAAATATCTACTCAGATTGCTGAGATACAGTTTAATCCTGTCCAGAAAAATTACCTTCTGGTAAATTTTATCAATCAGTAATTCAACTACAAATCAGAAACTAGAGCATAAATAAAGACAACAGCATTTTTTAAACAGTTAATTTTCCCAGAAATCAATATTTATTTCTAAATGTACACTTGATTTAACAAACTGCAAATTGGTTTAACTTTTTGAATTTCTTGATACAGTTTTTAAAGTTCTGTTTCTGTATCTTTAAGAAACCCTTTGTGTGTCACTTGACTTTACTCACAGATCCAATTTAAAAATAGCTTTTAATCAAGGAAAACAAGGAGGGTCCATAAGAGGTGTAGATGACCTGCTTTATGTGGTATACATAATATAGCTGGAATTTTTAAGTAGGAATCCAGTGTGATCCTCACTCTTGATGAGAGTTCTAAGGGAAAGAAAAGGACCAGTTTAATGATCCCTGAAAACAGTGGGCCTCTGATACTGTTGACTAAAATTTAGAGCAGGAAGAGCCTGCAGAGGAAAATGGGTTTGGCTCAATTGTAATTACTGATATTTTCAATCAAACAACATTTACATTTTGGGGGAAAAATTAATACTAGGTATGAAAGAAGAGTTCAAAAGCTCAAGCTAAAATTAAAAAATTATCCAGGGAAAGCAGTTGATTTGAACATGATGAATATTCACAATCCAGAAAAAAATAAGCCTCAGAGTTAATGAGCTGGGAGAAGGAAAATGGCTGGTAATTGAGCATTTCTTGGGTAATTATTGAAATATATATAAATGTGAATTACT
>NW_027551567.1:4679344-4771490 GCF_008692635.1 Crocuta crocuta
TTGGGTAATGATTAATATATATATAAATGTGAATTACTAAATGAGAAATGTTCCCTCCTTTCACAGCATAATGGTTTTCATATTCTAAAATAAGATCTCTCTAAAGTTAACCATCTAAGGAACATTTCTTTAAAAATAAAAAAATTCTGGGGTGCCTGGGTGATTCAGTCAGTTCTGATTCTTGACTTCAGCTCAGGTCATAATCTCACAGTCATGGGGTTGAGCTCCACATCAAGCTTGGTGCTGAACACGGAGTCTGCTTGGAATTCTCTCTCCTCTCTCTGCCCCTCCCCATACTCTGAGCACATGCACACTCTCTCAAAATAAAATAAACAATTAAAATATATAATTAAAAATTTAATTTAATTTAAAAATTCTTACACATTAGAGTGTATATTCTATTGTGTTTATACATAAGTATGTCAAACATCTCAATAAGTTTTTAAGATCAATTGATTACCTGCACAGTTTGTATCTGTCAGCTGGTGTCACATGACTAACACATTATTTAGTGTATAAAGTGATTAGAGATTATATGCAAAATATCCATACATGAATATTTAAAAATGAAAAATACATTCTGGAAATAATTGTTCTATTTAATAACTTCAAATTACAAAGAACATAAATTAGTACAACTTGTTCTACAGTTTTAAAAAATTCTAGGTTTAGCTAAAATTAGAATTTGATAGATGGCAAAACTTCCAGGCCTCATTTTATCATGACCATGTTAGTAGCCTGTGAATTGTTTAAGTGGTACCTACCTGAGAAGTGAATCCCAACTAACAGTTTCTTTCCAACTTTCTGCCATAATCTCTGCAAACTCCTTATTAAGAGGCTGCCACTTTGATTTCACAAAGAGTGTGTGGGCTTCACTGTGGCAATAAAAATTTTTGTACCTTTTAAAAACAAAAGATTTTTTTTTTAAACCCATGCTATGCCAATTGCAGTTTGGCCAAGTACTCTGTTCCATATCTTCTCATATCTGACCCAGACTGATGGAACAATCTCCATTTCAAACACTGCCAGTCAATGTCATAGGGAGAACAAAGCTCTTTACAGTCCCACGTTGACTATTAAATGCTCTGGCTTTGAATATATATCACTTCTGTTCAAAACTTATTGCATGGCTCTACTCAACCACAAGGGAACCAAGAAAAGCAATTCTGTCAAGGAGGAAGGAATGGAAATATCTGGGGAATAGCATTTGTAACTCTTAGTGAAGCATCATTACCTTTCTACTATGAAAAAAATACTAGAAAGAATAACCTTGTATGGCACAAAAACAGACATATAAACCAATGGAATAGAATAGAGAACTCAGAATTGGACCCACAAATGTACGCCCAACTAATCTTTGACAAAGCAGGAAACAGTATCCAATGGAAAAAAGACAGCCTCTTTAACAGATGGTGTTAAAGGAACTGAATGTGAGACAGGAAACCATCAAAACCCTAGAGGAGAAAGCAGGAAACAACCTCCTTGACCTCAACCACAGCAACTTCTTACCTGATACATCCCCAAAGGCAAGGGAATTAAGAGCAAAAATGAACAAATGGAAATTCATCAAGATAAAAAGATTCTGCACAGCAAAGGAATCAATAAAACTAATAGGCAACTGACAGAATGGGAAAAGATAGNATGTGGTTTATCTATACAATGGAATACTACATGGCAATGAGAAAGAATGAAATCTGGCCATGTGTAGCAACATGGTTGGAACTCGTGGGTGTTAAGCTGAGTGAAATACGTCAAGCAGAGAGGGGCAGATACCATATGTTTTCACTTATAAGTGGAACAGGAGAAACTTGACAGGGGACCATGGGAAGAAGAGGGGATAAAATGGGGAGAGGGAGGGAGGCAAACCATGAGGGACTCTAGAATGCTGAGAATGGACTGAGGGCTGATGGGGGTGGGGGAGAGGGAGAAGGGGGTGATGGGCATAGAGGAGGNAAACTGGACTTGGCAGAGGGAGGAGGCAAAATGGCAAAGAAGTAGGGAGCTCCATACATTTCACTCACCTCCATCTCTCAAACGGAGAAGGCCTAAAGCCATAAGAACTCTTACAGAATCCAGGAGTTTGGGAGGAAAAGGAGACAGAGTCTGCTGAGAAAACCTTATTGCGTGAGTGTGAAAAAATGGGGAAGACAAAAACGGGCAGGGACCAGAGACACGGAGGGAGGGGAGGGAGCCCCCTTTGCGGGGAGCCCGTTAAGTTGAGGAGAAAAGAAAGAGCGGCTGAAACTGCTCAAGAAACTGTCCCTGTCCCTAGAGAAGAGAAAAACCTCAGCTCAGGACACAGAGGGATTTCCAGCTTGAGTGGAAGGCACTGGTCCCAGGCTACGCGGGGAGAAACTGCTCCTCTGCTCACCAGCTCGACCTGGAGGGGAAGCGGTGTGCCTAAAGCCACTCCGCTGCTCTTCTGGCTCAGCTCGATTCCCGGTGGGGGGTGGGCGAGAAGCTTGAAACTGCTCAGAGGGACTCGGCCTGCGAGTTTTTATTTTGGGCAGTATCAATGGGGCATGAGGACTAGATCTGGAAATGAGGAGTGACTTGGGACATAGAGCATGGCCCACCTCGGCTACGCCCTCGGCACAGGGAGATCAGACCCAAAAGAGTGAGTTGCAACACTTGGTTCCAGAGGGGACTGGGGTGCCGCTATTTTTCTCCCCACAACCACCAAGGTGGGACCTCACAGAGCGTCCCAAAGGACACAGTGGAGGCTAAGACCCGCCTACACCAAACCACGCCCATGCCCGCTAGAGAGCTGCCTTTTTTTTTTTTACCGGAGCCTGGGACAAGACCAACATGGATGCACTACCATGATTAATTCTACATCAATTCTTTCTATTCAGAGATATTTTCCCTTGTCTCATTGGTATCCCTCCCCTCTGCTGGACTGGGAACTCTGGTCACTAGTTTGCTTAAGCAGTCACATTTAATCCATTCTCTAGATGTACATTCTACACCTCCACCACTACCTTTCTCTCTCTCTATCCGGAGTAATCAGGCTATACAGTTTTGCTGAGTAACATTATTCTCATTTCTTTCTCCTGGCCTTCTACCATATTCTCCTCCTTCTCTCTCTGAATTAAGCCTCTTAGTCTCTCTGCCTGGTCATTTCTCTTCCAATTTCGCTTCCTCCCCAACCTGCCATTTCTCTCTTTGTATATGCTCTTCCATCAGCACTGCATACAACCGGCTCTTTATTTGTTGCTGGGAATTCTGTTTTTATGCTTTTAGGCTGTCCTTTGTTTTGAGGGTTTTTTTCTTTTTTCTTTTCTTCTTTTTTATTTTTTTAAATTTTTACTTTTATTATTTGTTTTTCCTCCTTCCTCTTCTTTTTTCTTTTTCTTTTTCCCCTTCGGTTTGCGTGTTTATTGGATTTGTCTATACGTTTGTGTGCCTTTGTTCTCTCTGTGTTTGTCTGTTTTCTTTTCCAGAGCTACCTCAAGAAACAAGCCAAAGTACACATGGTGGAGAATCCCAAATGCCACTATGAGTAGGGAAATAAAATAACCAAAGTCTCAACAAGAGAGACCAAGAGACACAATTCAAAGAGCACTTCCTGAATGGACAGGCCCTGGACAATCAAAGAGCCTTCTTTAATACAGCAGAACTTGCAGGGGCAGAGTGTACAACAAGCTATTAAAACTAACAAGAGACAGAAAGCTAACAAAATGACAAAACGGAAGAACTCTCCTCTAAAGAAATTCCAGAAAGAGGGAGGGGCAATATGGCGGAGAAGTAGGGAGCTCCGTACCTGCACTCGCGCCCATGCCTCACACGGAAAAGATCTGAAGCCATAGGAAACCGTACTAAACCCAAGAGATTGGGAGAAAAAGGATGTATATGCCACTGAGAAAGGCTTGTAATGTGAGTACAAACTGAGGAAGATAAAATCGGGCCTGGATTGGAGACTGGAGGGACGGGGCGACCCCCCTCTGCGGGGACTGAGAGGGGAAAAAGAGTCCGAAACAGAAAAACCTCCGCTCCGGGCGTAGAAAGACCTTGCGCACAAAATACCTGTGCACCAGGCCCCCCCACGCTCCAACTCGCCCCAGAGGGGCTGCGCTCACGGTTTGCTTCTTTGTGCGGGCTCCTGGCTGGCTGGGAGAAGCTGCGCGCCTGCGGCCATTGCCCTCCTGGTGGGCTTGGACCCCTGGAGGAGCCTCGCGCAGGCACCAGCGTCCATGCTCCTAGCTGGCTGGAGCTCTAGAGGGAAGGCAAAGAGCTAAAAACTGACAGATTTGACCGCGACTTCGTGTTTTGGGTAACGAGACACAGGGGGAACTCGATTTCCTCACCCCAGCGAGCTCAGCGCCAGCAGACAGGCCCCTACCCCGCCCAGGCTCCCCAGCCCGACCTGGAGGAGAAGGGAGCAGCGGCTTCTGGCTCCACCCCCAGAGCTAGCCAGGAGGCTTGGAATTGCCCTGAGGGGGTTGCCAGGGGATCGCCTGAGGCAATTTCAGCGGGGTGCTTGGCCTGGGATTTGGAGGCTGGGACTCTCCTGGGTTGAAAAGCGCAACAAACTTTGGCTGAGCCCCTGGCCCTGGGAGTTTACATGCCTATAAAAGCGAGGTGAAGCGCCACCACTCTCCTCCCTACAACCGCCAAGGCAGAACTCCAACCTGACACATTGGATCACACCACGCCCATCCCTGCTTGAGAGCTGCCCTCCTCCCTTTTCCTTTTTCTTTTTTTTTTTTTTTGTTTTTTGTTTTTTCTTTTTTCCAACAGAACACTGACCTGATTACCTCTGGTCACCGGCGTTCTTAAACAATCACAACTAGTCCATTCTGTAGATGTAAATTCTACACCTCCCGACCTTTTCATCTCTTTCTCTCAGGAGTAATTAGACTATATAGTTTCTCTGGAAAACACCAGCATCCTTCTCTCACCTAACCAACCATACTCCACCCTTTAACTCTTTGAAAGAAGCTTCTTATCCCTTCTGCCTGTTCATTCTGTTTCAAATTTTGCCTCATCCGCGTCCTGTCTTCTCTCTCTGTCTCTATGCTCTTCAACCAGCACTGCATACATCTGGCTACTTAACTGTAGCTGGGAAATCCAGTTATATGCTATAAACTGTTCTTTGTCCATTGGTATTCTTCTTTTTTCCTTTTCTTCCTTTATACCTTTTTATGTATTTTTTTATTTTCTATTAATCACCCTCCCTCCTCCGTCTTTTCTCTTAATTTTTTCGCTGTCCCTCTCTGTTTGCATGTTAGTCGGATTATTCTGTGCGTTTGTGTGCCCCTGCTCCCTGTGTGTTTGACAGTCTGTTTTCCTCTCCAGGGCTACCTCAAGAAACAAGCTAAAGTACACAAGGTGTAGAGGCCGAAATATCAGTACGAGTAGGAAAACAAAATAACCAAGGTCTCAACAAGAGAGACCAAGAGATATGATTCAAAAACACTCTCTGAAAGGATAGGCCCTGGACAGTCAGAGTCTTCCTAGATACAGCAGCGCTCACAGGTGCAGAGAGCATAACAGGTCTTTAAAACTAACAAGAGCCAGAAAACTGACTAAAATGACAAAACGAAAAAGCCCTCCCCCAAAGAAACTCCAAGAAGAATTGACAGCTAATGAACTGCTCAAAACAGATATAAGCAGCATAAATGAACAAGATTTTAGAATAATAATCATAAAATTAATAGCTGGGCTTGAAAAACACATAAGGGACATCAAAGAAACTATGGCTACAGACAAAGTGGAGAATATAAATAGACATGAAGAATTTAAAAAAGCGATAAATGAGGTACATAATAAATTAGAGGCCTCCAATGCACGGATTGAAGAAGCAGAAAGGAGAATAAGTGATTTAGAAGACACCATTATAGAAAAACAAGAAGCTGACAAAAAAAGAGACAAACTGATCCAGGAACATGAGAACAAATTATAGCAGAGAAACTCCCCAACCTGGCAAAAGAAGTAAACGTTGAAATACAAGAGGCTCAGAGGACNGGCAGAAGAATGAAACTAGATCAATTTCTCATACCATGCACTAAAATAAACTCAAAATGGATAAAGGACCTGAATGTGAGACAGGAAACCATCAAAACCCTAGAGGAGAAAGCAGGAAACAACCTCCTTGACCTCCACCGCAGCAACCTCTTACTTGACACATCCCCAAAAGCAAGGGAACCNTAAAAATCTGCTCAAAACAGATATAAGCAACATAACTAAACAAAAATTTAGAACAACAGTCATAAAATTAATCGCTGGGCTTGAAAAAGGCATGGAACACATCAGAGAAACGATTGCTACAAACATTATGGAGCTTAAAAATAGTTGTGATAAATTTAAAAAATGCTACAAATGAGATGCATAATAAAATGGAGGCATCCAATGCACGGATTGAAGAGGCAGAGAGGAGAATAGGTGAATTAGAAGACACAATTATAGAAAAAGAGGAAGCCGAGAAAAAGAGAGATAAACTGATCCAGGAACACGAAAGGAGAGTTCAAGAGCTGAGCGATACAATCAAACGGAACAAAATCCGACCATAGGAATTCCAAAGAGGAAGAGAGAGGGAAAGGCGCTGAAGGAGTCCTTGAAGAAATTATAGCAGAGAACTTCCCCAGTCTGGGGAAGGAAACAGACATTGAAATCCAAGAGGAACAGAGAACTCCCCTCAGACCTAACTTGAATCGATCTTCTGCACGACCTCTGGAAAACAGTATGGAGGTTCCTCAAAACATTAACAATAGAACTCCCCTATGACCTAGCAATAGCACTGCTAGGAATTTACCCAAGGGATACAGGAGTGCTGATGCATAGGGGCACATGTACCTCAATGTTCATAGCAGCACTCTCAACAATAGCCAAATCATGGAAAGAACCTAAGTGTCCACCAACTGATGAATGGATCAAGAAGAAGTGGTATATTTATACAATGAAATACTACATGGCAATGAGAAAGAATGAAATCTGGCCATGTGTAGCAACATGGATGGACTTGAGGATGTTGTGCTGAGCGAAATAAGTCAGGCAGAGAAGGACAGATACCATATGCTTGCACATATAGGTGGATTTGGAGGAATTTAACGGAGGACCACGGGGGAGAAGAAGGGGAAATATAGTGGCAGAGAGGGAGGAAGGCAAACCATGAGAGACTCTTGAATGCTGAGAACAAACTGATGGCTGACTGGGGTGGGGGAGAAGGGAAGGGGATTGATGGGCATGGAGGAGGCCATTTGTGGGGATGAGCACTGAGAGTTATATGGAAACCAACCTGACAATAAACTATTTTAAAAAATAATAATAAAATTGGACTTGGCAAAATTTTAAATTATTCAGGATTTTTTTTAAATACCTCAACTGAATCAATCAACTAAATAAATGGATATAGGTGCACACAAATAGTTGTATTATGTGGTCATTTATAATAAATGTCACAAGATTTCTGAAACTGACACTCTAAGAGTGTTCAAAGCAGTTCATCTTTGGCAAGTTCAGTTCATCTTTGGCAAGGTAGTAAAATTCTTGGTTGCCACCATATCTTTCCATAAACGTTTGAATATTTTCTTTGGCAATCTTAAATGTTTGCATTCTATGCCATCTTATAATGCTAATTGATGTTATAAATGACAGCAGTCAATCACTGACTTTCTCAGTTACTTGAAGTCCAACTAGTAGCTGACTTCATGGCCATCTCCCTACTTGCTTGTGATTAATTATTTCACAGGGTTGGGCTGACTAAATGGATAAATGGCCAGGAATCATCTTGAGTGACAGATTTCTAGTTCTGTGAAACGATAACATTGACTTTCCATCACCCCAAAAATAAACTATTTAAATTGTAATGTCTAGAACCTCCATCTCTGGAAGCTTTCTCTTTTTTTCTTTTTTTTTTTTTTTTTGGCTATGATGTAGGGGTCAAACACTGCAGCTATATAAAATTATAAAGTCAATACCTTTATAGGTGATATTGAAAAAATGGTGATAGTCTGCTAAAGACTACAGATATATTGACATCACTCAGGTAATTTGTTCTCTTCAAGTTAAGAAAAATAAATGTCCTTTTATCTAAATGACTGATAGCTGGGTTTAGCATTTCCTTTTTTTTTTTAATTTTTAAATGTTTTTATTTATTTCTGAGAGAGAGAGAGAGAGAGAGAGAGACAGCGTGAGCAGGGAAGGATCAGAGAGAGGGGTAGACACAGAATCTGAAGCAGGCTCCAGGCTCTAGCTAGCTGTCAGCACAAAGCTGGACATGGGACTCGAACCCACAAACCGTGAGATCATGACCTGAGCAGAAGTCAGAAGCTCAACCGACTGAGCCACCCAGGCACCCTGGCATTTCCTTGATTTGACAGATTAGATAGCTAGATGGATAGCTAGATATAGATAGATAAAATATGTGTGTAAAAATATATATTATATATGACTTAAAATATGTACATACATTATATATGTTATGTTTTTCCAGCTTTATCGAGGTATGATTGACAAATAAAAATTGTAAATAATTAGGTTGTACAACGTGATGTTTTGATGTACATATACATTGTGAAATGATTACCTCACTTAAGCTAATTAACATATCCATCACCTCACATAATTACCCTTTTCTTGGTGATAAGAAGACTTGAAATCTCCTCTTTTAGCAAGTTTCAGGTATATATAATACATTATTATTGAGTATAGTCACCATGCTGATCTCCAGAATTTATTCATTTTATAACTGGAAGTTTATACCCATTGACTAACATCTCTCCTTTTCTCTCACTCTTGCAGCTCCTGGCAACCACGTTTTTATTCTCCCTTTTAGGAGCTGGATGTTTGTTTAAATTCTACTTATAAGTGAAATCATGCAGTCTTATCTTTCTGTGTCTGGTTCATTTCAGTTAACATAATCCCCTCCAGCTGCATCCATGTTATCATAAAGAGCAGGATTTCCTTCTTTTTTAAGGCTGAATAATGTTCCATTGCATTTATACACCACACCTTCTTTATTCATTGATCCATTGATGGACATTTAAGTTGTTTCCATATCTTAGCTATAATGAATAATGCTTCAGTGAACACGCTGCATATTTCCTTATGACAGTGATTTTTATTTTGTCTGGATATACACCCAGAAGTGCTGGATTTTTTTTGAGGAAACTCCATGCTGTTTTCTATTATGACTGTATATATGCCTTTTTCCAAGTATGATTTTCCCTTTGACATTCTAAAAAATATTATTTATGTGATTTAATTAAAATGGACTTTTTTACTGACTTTTACAGATATATCTAATTATCAAATTTCATAACTATAAAGAACATAAAATTACAGATGCATACATAGTAATAATCACTTTAGTTTGGCATTATTCTCTCTGGACTCATAGATAAAATCAATATTCCAACTTGAGGTAATTGGGATTTTTTTACCCCAGTAAACACTATTGTTCTTTCTTAGATTCCTTTTATTATTATTATTTCCAGGTTTATATCAGTAAGGAAACAGAAAGCACCCAGCAATTTAAACAGACAAAATTTAATATACAGAATTGTTAAATGATATGTATTTGTTATCTTCTGCTATGTGACAAATTATCCCCAAATTTAACAGCCTAAAACAGCAGACATTTATTATTGTCTTAGTTAGTTCAGGTTGTTATCACAATATACTACAGTCTGAATAGCTTATAAATGACAGAAATTTATTTCTCACAGTTTCTGGAGTCTGTAAGTCCAAGATCAGAGTGCCAATATGGTTGGGTGAGGGCCTTCTCCCAGGTGATAGACTTTTCTTCATATCCTCACATCTTGGAAGGGGCTAGGGATCTCTCGGGAGCCTCTTTTATATAAGAATGTTAATCCCACTCATAAGGACTATACCATCATGACCTAACTCTCTCCCAAAGGTCTTACTTCTTAATACTATCACCTTGGGTGTTAGGATCTTCAAAATATTAATTTGGGGAAAACACAACATTTCAGACTATAGTAATTATCTCACAGTTTCTGTGAGTCAGAAATACGGGAATGCCTTAGCTGTGTAGTTCTGGCTCAGTCTTTCATGAGTTTGGTTAGATTTAGTAAATTCATTTCAAGGAAAAAACAAACCTACATACTCTACAAAGGAGGCAAACTGTCAGTGGTTGCTGCCTACTTCCTTAACAGGTGGGCCACACATGGAGCCAGACTTCCCAGACCCTAGTTCCTCATATGTGACCCTCCTGCCATTGACAGCCCTGGAGGAAGTGAAGTTTAACCCTCACGCCCATCACTTGTCCTCAGGGAGCAGCCCCATCCAGGTGCTGTGCTTTTCCCCAGGCCCCTCACCATTCTAACAAGCAAATATTTTTCCAAAAAAGAAAATAAGACTTTTGTGAAAGGAGAAATGTCAGCTGAAATTAACAGTATCTCTTTACTCCCAAAGTGACTATCATAAGGGAAGACAGGAGTTTATGAGCAATGTGGAGGATTCAGTGCATAAGTGGTCAATTGTGATGGCCATACAACAGGACCATAGTGATTTACTGTTTGGGTTGAAAAAGGTATTATTTAAATATAGAGTGTCAAAATCAATAGCCAGTTTTACACTGCCTGGCAAAAAATTCTAGCAGTCTCGATGAATGTATAAAGAAAACACAGAGGAAAAGTTCTCCTACTGGAATTCTAGGCAAAAAATGATCTAGTTTTTAAAGCCAAGGCTAATTTGCATAATGTTAGGGGCCCCAGAACAAGTGGTAAAACTGAAGAGAAGGGAGCTTTAGTTAGATCACAAGCTAAACTCATGAAAAAGGGTAAATTAAACTTGGCAAGTCATTTCTGTTGATAAAAATAGAATTTTTTTGAAGGAAAAAAGTGCTTTCAAGGAAAAACTTTGCCAAAGAAGAAAAAGCCATGCCAGACAATCATTCTCATTTCATTCCTTTGTTTGGTACCAATGGTACAGATGATTTAGAATAAAACTACTTTCACCAGTTTTATATGAAAGAAAGTTCAGCCCTAATGTGGAAGACAAAAATATTTCTGAATATTGGCTCAGTCACTGTTTTGTGCCAATTGTTGAAGATAACTTTGGTTAAAAACAGGCATTATTAATCCTCATTGGTGTTCCGACCATCCAAACACCCTTGAAGATATGGATTCTGACATCAGAATGGTATTTATATGTATCCATCCATTCATTCACTCACTTATTCTTTCAGTTACCAAAAATTGTTAAGAGCCTCCTACATGCTTTGTCACATAATGTGACTGGAGGATTCATCAGTGAGTAAGACATCGCCGCTGGCCCTAACACATGCACAGCCTAGTCCAGGAAATAGACAAGTAACAAGCTAATAACATGCAGTGTTGTTACTTTGGGCTAGGGAAGTGATCAACGCTATCAGGCCCAACATCCCTTTCTATAATGATTTGTAATGCTCCCTTTATTATCCTAAAATAAATGCTGTAGACAATATATCTTATCTATTCCATACTTTTTAAAACATCAATATGCCCTAAATATAATTAATATAAAAGGAAAATAAAAGGAAGAAAACTTATGATAAAAATAGATGTATTTAAATATGCAAATGTTCAGATAAGGCCATACTAGAATATACTAATAAATTGGATGCTTGCATATTTCTACCACACTTAGTGCTATGGACTGAATAGTGTGCACACACCCAACTGAAGCTCTAACTGCAATATGACTATATTTGGAGTAACGAAGTAATTTTTAAAAATTTTTTTCCTTTGAATATTTATTTTTGAAGGAGAGAGACAGATAGCATGAGCAGGGGAGGAGCAGTGGGAAAGGGAGGCAGGAAATCCAAAGTAGGCTCCAGGTTCTAAGCCGTCAGTCCAGAGCCTGATGCAGGGCTTAAACTCACAAACTGTGAGATCATGACAGGTACCCCTGAAGTAAGGAAGCAATTAAGATTACATGAGGGGGGTGCCTGGGTGGCTCAGTCGGTTCAGCGTCCAACTGCGGATCAGGTCATGATCTCACCATTCGTGGGTTCGAGCCCCGTGTCAGGCTCTGTGCTGACAGCTAGCTCAGGGCCTGGAGCCTGCTTTGGATTCTTTGTCTCCCTCTCTCTCTCTCAGAAATAAATAAATAAATAAATAAGACATTAAAAACTTTTTTTTAAAAAGATTACATGAGGTCATAATGGTGGGGCTCTGATCTAATAGAATTAGTGTCCTTATAAGAGGAGATACCAGAGGGCTGGCTGCCTCTCTTTCTCCCCACCTTGTGAGGACACAGCAAAAAGGCAGCCATCTATAGGCAAGTAAGAGAGCCCTGATTAGAAACTAAATCCACTGGCACCTTGACTTTCCAGCCTCCAGAACTGTGAAAAATAAATGTCTACATTTAAGCCACCCAGGTTATGGTATTTTTTTATGGCAGCCTGAACTGACTAATACACTCAGAATTACCATGAGGGAAATAGTTACAAATGCAGACTGATTCAGGATGTCACATTTGCCTCAAAAACCACAAGCATCATTTTCTGAAATGGAGAAAAACTCGTATGTAAGTACCCAGCAAAAAACAGTATCATCCTCACTAGATTTACTTGGTAGTTGCATTCCAGTAAATTCAGAGTTTATTTCAATGATGCAAAAACTACATTGTGTTTATATGTAAAATGAGTTCTATTCTAGGCTAGGTATGAATAAACATGTTTTAATTATACAAATGTCCAGCAGGACATTGAAAAGTCATACAAATGTAGGACAGTTCATTGTGTCAAATTGTCCCTTAAATTGCAGGAGGCCGGCATACCGGTCCCCCTCACACAAAATCCCAGTAACATCTCATGGTAACAACCAAAAAAGTCTCCATTAATTGCAAACTATCCCTCAGGAGGCAGTACTGCTCCCACTCAGAACCCCATTCCAAGGTTTAAAAAGAGAGACATTCAACACAGCCTTAGGCCCTTAGGAAAGACTAATGGGGAAAGTTACATTTAGCTGAGCCACTAGGGATTGAAGGTGAGTGCACAGTGGTGAAAGGGTTAAAAATGAAAGAGAGCACAGAATGTTCAGGACACTACATGTTTTCCAATATGGCTGTGACATTAAGTCACATTAATATTTGTTCTGCTACTAAAAGCATGAAGAAAAAGAATCAAGCTTAAAAATCAAGTTTGAATGGTACATAAAAAGGAATTTTCTGACTGCCTTCCAAAAGTTTACAGACACTATTAAGCAGGCAATGTTGCACAATCCTCAACTTAAAAATTTTAGCAGAGGACATCAACACGAAACTGACCTTTCAGGTCTAGAAATTATTTGAGTTTTTCATTAAATTAAACAGCAAAGAGTGGCAAGTCAAAGGTAATATTAGTATCTCTCTTCCTGTATCAATTGGCATTAGATTCATCACTTCTCTCACCTCCAGGGTGAAAGTTCCCTGCCCTTCTCATCAGAGCTGCTCTCTTAGCATCAGGTTATAGACAAGAGGTCACAAGCTGGCAGTCTGCCACATCTGACCATAGACAGGTTTGTTTTCCTCACAATATTACTGTCTAAGTATATACTTTTTTAATTTTAATTATTTGCCAGTGCATAAAAATCTGGATTTCTAGCTTCTCTGAGGATATCAGAAGAACTAGCAACTATGGGTCTTCATGTCTCCATGTCAGCAAAGGAGGGGCTGGCCAATTTAGATAAGGCACATGTGCTCTAGTTTTCCACTCTCCTCCCTGACTAATACCCAACACTTAAGTCTGGTATCAGTTGTCATTTGTCATCTGATTAGATAGTGTTTCTCTTACACCTACTGGTGTGGATTGAATGATAGATCCCATTTATTGTCCCGTGTCTTAATTCTCAGTACCTGTGTACTACCCTCTTTAAAAAAAGGGCCTTTGTGGATATCATTTAAGTTAAAGATTCTTGAGATGAAGAGATAATCCTGGATTATCTAGATGGGCCCTAACTCCAATAATTAGTGTCTTTTTAAGAGAGAGACGAACAGAGGAGAAGACAGACACACAGAGAAGGCAATGTGAAGACAGAGGCAGAAATTAGAATGATGTGTCCACAAGACAAGGAAGCTGAGGAATTGCTGACAGCCACCAGAAGTGGCAAGAGACAAGGGAGGTTCTCTTATGGAGCCTTCTGAGGGAGTGAAGCCCTGCTGCCATCTCAGTTTCACACTTGGCGACCTCCAGAACTGTGAGAAGGGTACATTTTTGTTTTTTAAGCCACTAAATTTGTGGTACATTGTTATGACAGCTCTAAGATGTCTCACAGGTAGTGGAAAAAGAGCTAATAATAAAGAATGTGGATTGTAAACACATAATTAAAGTAAAAAATATAAATAATGTCTCCAAAAGAATGCATTCAATAAGAGAAAAGGAAAAAAGGAAAAGAAGAAACCCAAGTGCTAAGTGTAAGGAATTCCTATTTTTAGGAAGGATGGGAAGACAATGAGCATATATCCAAGGATCTGGGGAAAGAACACTCTTATTTTTATTGAGAGGTAATAGCACAAAATGGGGGTGAAAACAGGATGTAAATGAGTTCAAGTGTAATTAATGGGTTCAAGATACATAAACCATTCATTTGAGGAGTTTGCCACCAAAGGAAGAAAAAAACTTGAAAGTGTCTGGAAATGCCAGTAGTTTCACAGGGATGAGTGGTGTATTGGCTTTGACTTCTTATTTTTGTTTTGGGTTTTATTTTTCTTTTCTAAAATACAAGAAAAATATGGTTAAAGGAAAAGGAAAATTTTATTTCCTCTCTTGTTTTTTATTCTCAGAGTCTGGGACAGATATTGGTGAATTTTAGACTTATAATTGAATTGTAATCATTAAAATAGAAGACTTTATCAAATCTTTCAAATCTTTGGGATATAGTTGGTGCAACTGCTAATTGTAGTTAGAAATAAATATTACAAATAAAAATTAAATCTGTCATTATTTACCAATTCGAGATTAGATATTATTTTCCTATTATATTTGCAATATATATTCAGAGGCACTTAATGAGTTGCATTATTTTTACCTACTATTTGTAATTAGCGAGATGTCTAGATAGTACAAATATAGACATAATCCCCTGTGTTCCTCAAGGTAGAAGATACTATGGAAAGATTTGAAAAGCATTATCATCTTGACCTAGCAGTGCTATTATAGAAGTACAAAAATTTCTGCTAAGCAGGGTCGGGCCTGGTTAGTACTTGGATGGGAGAAGTACAAAAATTTCTGAATCATAATTTAATACTTATGTATATTAAATTTAGCTTTTATAGAAATGTACAATGTCTACTTGAGATTAGTAATAATAGCTAATATTTATTGTTTACTATGTGTTAGGCCTTACACAAATTAATTCATTCAATTCCTCATAATAATCCTATTAAGTAGGTACAATTATCATTCTCATTTTACAGGAAAAGAAAATTAAAGCACAGAGAGGTCAAATATATTGCCTAAATCATACAGCTAGTGAGTCTTAAAGCTTCCACCAAACTCTGGAGGAGTCTGACTCCAGAGTCTGCAGTAGCAACCACAAAAGTCTAAAATGAAAATCTTAAATGAAATTTACTCAAATACAACAGTTATGAATTGATCCAGACACTGAAACTTTAATATTTGTTTATATGATCAAGTGACTGGACATCAGAATTAACATATGCATTGGCTTTGGGATACATTAAGTAAAATCACAGTTATTTTAAAGTGTTTGTGATTCATTATCCTTCTCAAAATGTTGACAACTCACCTCAGACTTTTGTCTATAAAGAAGGCAAGAAGAATTTCAAAGGTATAAAACCTCCTTAAAACATAATTCATTAAGACATGTATCTGGTAAGGGATTAATATCCAAACTATATAAAGAACTCAAATAATTCAATAACAACAAAACAATCTAACTTAAAAATGGACAAAGGACTTGAATAAACATTTTTGCAAAGAAGATGTAAAAATGGTCAATAGGTACATGAAAAGATGTCTAACAACACTAGTCATTAGGGAAACGCAAATCAAAACCACAATGAGATATCACCTCATGCCTGTTAGAATGGCCACCATGAAAAAGACAAGAGATAACAAAGGCTAGTGAGGATTGGAGAAAAAGATCCCTTATGCACTGTTAGTGGGAACGTACACTGGTGTAGGCAATACTGAAAACAATACAGAGGATCCTCAAAAAGTTAAACATAGATGCACCAAATGATCTAGCAATTCCACTTCTGGAAATATATCCAAAGGAAACAAAAACTAACTTGAAAAGGTATCTGCATCTCATGTTCATAGCCACATTACTTACAATAGTAGTCAAGACATGAAAATAACCTATGCTGATGAATGAATGGACAAAGAAATTATACTTTAAATATACAACAGAATGTTGTTCAGTCATTTAAGGGGGGAAAAAAAGGTGGGGAGAGGTGCCTGGGTAGCTCAGTTGGTTAAGCTTCCTACGCTTGATTTTGGCCAGGTCATAATCTCACAGGAATACAGCCCTGTGTTGGGCCCTGGACTGACAGTGTGGAGTATACTTGGATTCTCCCTCTCTCCCTGTTCCCCCCACTCACACAGCCTCTCTCACACTTTCTCTCTCTGTCTCAACTTTTTCTCTAAGTTATTGAAAGTAAAAAGTTATTTAAAAATAACAACAAAAAACTTAACAACAAAAAAAACTTATAGAAAAAGATCAGATTGGTAGTTGCCAGAGGTGGGGAGTGTAGAGAAGGAAAATTTAAGGAAGGTGGTCAAAACATACAAAGATAAGTAAGTACTAGAAATGGGATGTACAACACGATTCTGGTTTATACTGCTGTATAATACATAGGAAATTTGTTAAGCAAGTAAATTCTAAGAGTTCTCATTACAAGGAGAAAATTTTTTTCCATCTCTTTTTATTATATCCAAATGAGATTATGGGTATTAACTAAACTTATTGTGGTAATTATTTCACAGTATACATAAGTCAAACATTTAACCTAACCTGAAAATCATATGGTGTTTATGTCAATTATATGTCAATAAAACTGGGGGGGGGAGGGAGAAGATGTGTTTACTTATACTGCAAGTTACATGCCTCAATGCTTAGCAATGATATAATATACGATAGACATATTGATGTATGTAAGTCCATCCAAATACTTACACAGAGAGGCCTATGATCTTGTATAATNATATAATTAATATAATATAACAAAGTAATATAATATGATATGATATAATTCTCATGGAAAAAATATAGTGAGCATAGAGAAGGTTCTGCTGTATTTGATGGGATTTAAATTCTGCCAATGGACAGGTATTCACAATTCAAGAGACTGATGCATTCAGCTAAGAATGGAATATGGCTCTGTGTATTTTAAATAGCATCCTGATGGATTATTGTCTTTGTAAATGTACAGAATGAGAGCAACTTCAAGTTCATAATTGTATTTAGCATGTGCTGATCCATTATCAACCTCTGAAAGCAGGCATGTGCTACTTAGCTTCTAAGAATTATGACAATTGTGGAATCACTATGTTGTATGCTTGAAACTAACATAACATTGTGTATCAACTATACCTCAATAAAAAAAATTGACTTTAAAAAAAAAGAATTATGACAAAACTGATTACAAAATCGTGAACATTAATAGCTTTTATCAAATATTCAAATAATTGCAATTACTAAGATTAATGCCATAGCTAATAGCAATTAGCAGTGAAATAAATATTAAAACAGAAAGCTGGGAAGAAATATCATGGTTTGTCAGGCCAATTAGTTGCCAACTCCTGGTGACTCTGCCATCATTGCCTCTTTAACACTCCTGCCTTTCTCTCCATTCCCTCTGCCACCCCTCTCACTTGGGGTGAGAGGCCTCAAAACTACCCCTCTGGAAAAGCGTACTAACCTCAAATGATTCTCCCAACACACTGCCTACAAACTCTCCCTGCTGCAATTCATTTATACATAACTCCCAGAAACCTTCTAGAACCACACTGCTTCAAGTTTATCACTCCTCTTCAGAGAACCCTTCCAAGACTGTCCATTGCTTGCAGAATGAATGCCATGTTCTCTAGTCTATCATACAGGCCTCAATGGACTGAGCCTAGCAGAAATCTCAACCTTGTTTTTCACATTTATTCTTCCATAGCTCTTAAAACAACTTCCTCTTTTCTACATGCAGTCTAAACTTTCCACCTCTAAATCTTTGCTTATTATACCCTGTTACTTAGAATGCCTTTCCCTTTTTATCTCTAGAGTCCCCTCTGTATAAACCCAACTCAAATTTGACCTTCTCCTTGAAGACATACTTCATCTCACCATAAACTACTAATCTCTGTCTCTGAAACTCATAGCATTTTATATCTACCTTTCCTATGAAATTTTGCCACTTGCTATCTTGTATTATAGTTAATTATAAACATCTGTACTCTACCCCAGAGAAAAGGAATTTTATTTGATTCATACTTTCACTGCACAAATAGTTACTGAGCACCGACTATCTGCCAAACACAGTTCTTGGTGCTGAGAACACTATGATGAATAAGATAGACATGATTCCTATCCTCATGGAGCTTAGAGATGAGTACTATGAAAACACAAAAATAAGGTGATTGGATAGTGAATGACTGGGGAGAGATATGCCTCTTTTGAATAGGAGAACATAAAGTAGAGAACAGAAAGTGAGGGCACCCAGGTGCAAAGATCTGAGGTATAAGAAGAGAAAATTACAAGTGTGAAGTCTCTGAGGCAGAATTAAGGCATATCTCTGAGGCATATCTGAGAAACCAAAAAAGAGAGAATTCAGTTGAACTATGAGCTATGAGGAACAAGGGGGAGAATGATTGGGATTGAGAACAGATGTGGGCGGAAGCCAACTCACAGAGGCCATGGAGAGGAGCTGGCAGTTTATTCAAAGTGCCATCAGAAGTCAATGGCAGCTTGAAGTGGAGGAGTGATAGGATCTGGTTTACATAGTTTTTTAAAAACATTTATTTTGAGAAAGAGAGAGAAAGAGGGGGAGAGAGAGTGTATGTGTATGTGTGTGTGTGTGTGAGCAGGGAGGGGCAGAGAGAGAGAGAGAATCCCAAGTGGGAAACCCAACACTGGTCTTGATCTCACAAAATCAAGAGTTGATGCTTAACTGATTGAGCCACGCAACTGCCCTTACATATTTTAATTTTGCTTCCATTCAACCTATGCACAAGATTATGTGAAGGCAAGAAGGGAAACAGAAAACCCAGTCTCTGTCATGGTCTAGGGTTAGGATGGTAGAAACAGGTGAAGAGAGGTGGTCAGATTCAGGATGTGTTTCAGAGATCCAGCTAATAGAACTTGTCCACAAATTAATTGCAGAGAATAAGAAAAAGAAGAGAATCAAGAACATCTCCAAAGCTTTTGCCCTCATCAACAAGATATGGTGGAAGTCCATTAATAGAGATCATGAAGGCTATAAGGGGTACCAGAGAGTTCCTTTGGACATATGGATTATTAGAGACGTGCTAAATGCTTTAAGTGTAGACATTACACAGGCAATTAGATACAATTAGATACAGGAGCTCAGGGGAGAGGTCTGAGCTAAAGATAAGAATTTGGTACTCATGAGCATTTAAAGGTTTTTAAAGGAAAACAGATGAAAACACTAAAGACAGTATAAACAAAGAAGAGAAGTGGGGTGCTACAACATTTAAAGAAGAGAATTCAGCAAAGGAAACTGAAAAGTGGCCAATTAAGAGGCAGTAACATGAGAAGAGGGGTCACAGGTACCAAATGAGGAAAGTGGTTCAGGGAGGAGGCCAACTGGACAGAATGCTAAGAAGTTAGATAAGCTAAGCATAAAGTGACCATTAGTAGTACCACCCTTACATCTACTAACGAGGCTCTTAGGTCCCATTCTGACATTTCTCCAGCTGGCTGTGGGGCAAGGGATCCTCAAGGCCAAAAGCTATGCCAATAAGAACCTGCATCCTTCTAGTAGACACATTCATACCAAGAACTTCAGAACTCCCTGCCTATATAGTGTCAAGCCCACTTTCAAGGCTTGCTTGGGCCCCTACCCCTGGTCTTAGAGCTAATTGACTAGTGTGCTCACTCGTTGGCCCATGGGGTAGCCAAGGGATGACTGATTGCAGGGGGTGAGGTCTGAGCTGTAATTTGCAAACTGAGGAGTCCATTCTTGTGCATACAAGGTCATTTAAAGTATGTATTAATGTCCTAGGGCTTCCATAACAAATTACCAGAAATTCAGTGATCTACAGTAGAAATTTATCTTCTCTCTGGTGGGGGCTATAAGTCCAAAACCAAGGTGTCACAGGGTTGGTTTCTTCTGAAGGCTGAGGAAGAATTTGTCCCATACCTATACCCCAGCTTTTGGTGGCTGCCAGAAATCCTTAGCATTCCTTGGCTTGTGACTGCATAACCCTAATCTCTACCTCTGCCTTCACATGGCCTTCTCCCCTGTGTCACTGAGTCACTAAATAAAATTTCCCTCTCCTTCTCCTTTTCAGTCATTGGATTTAGGGATCACCTGAATCCAGAATGATCTCATCTCAAAATCCTTAACTAAATCACATGTACAAAGACCCTATTTCCAAATAAGAGCATATCCATAGGTACCAGAGATTAAAACCTGGACATACCTTTTTGAGGAACACTAATCAAGTCATGAAAAGGTGCAAGATATGATCAGAAAGGAGGTGTCAGGGGATAGTTGCTCCTATGTTGCCACATTCCACCAGGGAACTCTGAAGAGTATGAGAATTTGAGATCCAAACTTAATCTCCTAGGTCATCATAGTCAAGATAAGAGAATGGAACATATTTTTTAAGTAGTCTGTTAATTTGGTTTATAACTACTTAGTTATATGGTTTAGAGATCACCATATGAACGCTTGCCCTTGCCCTTGAAAATGTTAGGGATGGGTATAACTATTGAGAAATATGAAGCTTAAAAGCTCTCAACTAGCCTTGGCCCCTTCTCGCTTTCTCATATTTGCCTGTCAAAAATCCAACTCTGATTAGATCCCACTCTCTGATGAGAACATTCTCACTTTACCACCAATTCTGTCATCAGTGACCTGAATGACAGAAGCCTGACTGGAGTGCGCTGGTGAAAGGAGGTGAGTTGAGAAAGTATAGACTGTGACTAGAGACTAGTACTATCTCAAATAAGTTAACTGTGAAAGAGAAATAGGAAGTTAATGGGAAGAGGGTGTGGACAGCAGCATTTTTAGTTTTGTTTTAAGATGGGAAATATGTTTACATGTTTGTATATTAATGGGGATAATCCAGTAGAGGGGGAAAAATTACCAATGGAGGAGACAGAAAGAAAAATCACAGTCTTTTTGTAGGTGAAAGCATGTGATTCCCATAATGCAAAAGAGAATGGCCTCAGACATGTACATGGAAAATTTATTTAAAAGAACAGAAGTTAATGGAGAGTGCATGTTCAGATACAGACAGACAGCTAGACTTGGTGGTAAAATGAGCAAGTTCTCATCAGAGAGTGGGATCTAATCAGAGTTGAGGTTTGACAGGCAAATATGACAGAGGGAGAAAGGGCCAAGGCTAGTTGAGAGCTTTTACCAAAGTGATTACAGTGATGGATCTAGAGATCTTGGGACCTTGGGATCTAGGCTGGACGAGCAAGGGAGACCATGAGGAGGGAGTGGACAGTAAGATGGGGTTAACAGGAGGGTGACAATGGATGAAAGTGGGATCTATGAGATCAACATTGAAGTCATACAGGAATGGTTTAGCTGGTGTTTGAAGTTCTGTATTAAGCTTTTAAAATGAAATATCAATTATTATTGTTAGCACTTTATATCTTTAGACACTTCAGAGAAATGATCTCATTTTCATCACTACCCAGCTGAGAGGAAGCAAAGTGTGTAATAGCCATTGTTCCACTGTACTCTAAAATCTACCACTGGGTGTCATGCAGCTTCTGTGAAATAGTGCTGTTTCGAGGTTGGCAGAAGAATGAGAGAAAGAAGAAATCCTATGCACATTTGTCCAGGGGAGCCTACCTGAGGTGCTAAATGAGGGCTGGACTCTAGCCCAAGCTCCACATATCAAATCCTGCAAGGAGTGCTCGGAAAGAAGGGCTAGCACTATAGGGGATAGTGCTTGCCTGTAAAAGAAATTCTTTGAACTTCTTGTAGACTTTCTTTCTAGCCCAATGAAGGGGAAAAGTGGAAACAGAAGTGACCAGAGAAAATAATACACTTGGACTTCAGATACCAGCCTTTAACATACTAGACCCAGTACAACTCACTTCCTGCATAGAAGACTCAGAAAAGCAGTACTTCTGAATGACAGGGTTTGACTTCCCCTCAGTCACCTCTCAATCCAACTGAGGGCAACCATGTCCTTTATCAGCCACGTAAATGTTCATTTTACCAAATATCTATATCCCAGAGCCTTTTTAATGAAAGATATAATTCATAAGTCTTATAATATCCCCTACAGGATTGAAAAGAGAAAATAAGAGAAATAAAAAGTGAAAGATATTATGACCAGAAGGATATTGATCATACATCAATTTTATAAAAATGTTTCATAGTAGTGGCCATCCAGGCAGTCATGAAATATATGTACTTACACATGTATCTGGTTTCCTTCGACCTCCCCTCACCATCTCTTGTGGAACCTCAGAGAAAAAATTAGCTACTTCATAAGGCAAAAGAGAATCTGTCCAGTATCTCCTGGAATAACTTGTGCTTTTAAATTTAGGGCAAGAACAGTGGCATCTACTAGCTCAGAAATTTTCTACAAGCCTGACACCACAGAGAAGTGAGGAAAAAGGACGTATGGGGGCTTAAGCTCCTCTGCCAATTTCCATAGGACAATGTACCCTTGGCACAGCCTCAAGAGTCAAACTGGATCTTTTGCTGATATCAATGTGAGTCAGGCCACAGAAAACCAAATTGTATATGGACATATATTCAAAGTATTCCATGCATGCATATTCAAATTATCAATCAAAACACTACTCTCACTTTGTTTTATACAAAATGAAATGATACATCTGTGCTGTCTCTGTAAAATGCCACCTACACACTTGCCTCTTAGCAGTGTGCTGAGGGATTCTGGATAAGAATGACACTTTGCAGAGGATTGGTGCCACTCCAAACTCATGATCTCTGACTGCAGCTTGGCCCCAGCTCCTGCTGGCTTTCTTGTGTTACTATTCAGCTTCCTTCTACACTTCTCTCAACAGCTAATCCAAACTTCTACTTTTCTCAAATCTTCTTTCCCTTCACAGCCAATTGCTTCACTTTCTACACAGGAAAAAAAATTAAGAAAAAATAAATCCCATAAATACTCCCTCCATGTCCCACTGTTAATCTATTCTCATGCCCATTCTTCCTTCTTTCTTGATGCACTAGAAGGATTCCTTTTATAGCCTGAGTTGATCCCATCTCCTTTATTCTAGAGAAGATTGAGTCCTTCCAGCCTAGGTTAAGGAGAAAATTATAGGATAATTTCCATAATTCTCTCTTCCACTACATCTCCTACCTCTCCCTCTCTGCTGACTCTGTACCTTTAGCAGATGAATAAGTTCAAATCTTTCACCTTCTCCCAATTCACTCCATTGCTCCCAATAGAAAAAGAAAATTCTTCCACTTAAGAGTTTGTACTCTAGAGCCCATGGTCTTCAGGAGCTTCCTGAACTTCTATTTAATACAGTGTTATTGTATATGCAAAGTTTTTGCATTTTTATAGAGAGAAGGTTGGTGATTTTCCTCAGAGTATCAAATAGGCTGGTAACCTAAAAATGGTAATGAACCACTCTAGAGGTCTCTAAAATGCAAATCTTCTGTGTCACTCCCCCAATTAAAATACTTCAATAGCACCCCATTAGCTTCAAGTTACAGTCCAAACACTTGGGCATAGCCTGATCTGACACCTGCTGACCTCTTCTAAGCACTTATGACATGCCCAGATTTCACCACTAGTAAACTGGAGAACAGGAATTCAAACATCTCTTTGAATTCAAAGCCCATGCCTAAGTAAAATGATTTACAGAAAATGGCTAATGTTTGTTTAAAGTCACCGCTTAATAGAACCAATCCTTCAGAAATGAATGAAAAGCATTTTCTCAGCCTTATTTAGGGTGGGTACTCTACTTTTGACTCTACTTCTATTCTATTCCCAGGAAGGACAGGCAGGCTGTTTTGTGTTTCTAAATATGAATTCTCTCAATGGATTTTCAAGTTCTTTTTAATAAGCCCTCAAATTCTGTTGTAGGAGAAATTGTAGGATGAAACTCACTTTAAGGGATTAAAAGAAAAAGAACTTCTTGGGGCTCCTGGGTGGCTTAGTCGGTTAAGCGTCCGACTTTCGCTTAGGTCATTATCTCGCGGTTCGTGGGTTCGAGCCCCGCGTCGGGCTCTGTGCTGACTGCCAGCTCGGAGCCTGGAGCCTGTTTCAGATTCTGTGCCTCCCTCTCTCTTTGACCCTCCCCTGCTCACGCTGTTTCTCTCTCCTAGAAATAAATAAAACAAAACAAAATTAAAAAAGAAAAAAGAAAAAAACTTCTTGCATAGATTAAGTATAGAGAAAGAAAGAGGAAAGGAGGGAAGAATAGAGAGAAAAATGAGTACAAAAAACCTCAAGAAATCTGAGTGGGATCAGTGCATTGTATCAATGTCAATATCCTAGTTGTGGTATTATACAGTAGTTTTGCAAGAAATTACTATTGGGGAAACTCGGGAAAGGGTAAAAGGGATCTCCCTCTACTATATATTTCAACTATATATCCAATTTAAATCAACTACTATTTCAGAATAAAATATTTAATTTAAAAAGCCAACACTAGGGCACTTGGGTGGCTCATTCAGTTATGCATCTGACTTCAGCTCAGGTCATGATCTCACAGTTTGTGAGGTGGAGCCCTGCATCGGGCTTTGTGCTGATGGCTCAGAGCCTGTAGCCCACTTCAAATTCTGTGTCTCCTTCTCTCTTTGTCCCTTCACCACTTGTACTCTTTCTCTCTGTCAAAAACAAATAAACATTTAAAAATTAAAAATAACTAAAAATTAAAAGCCAACACTAACAGTCAGGGCAGATCCTAGAGAATAAAAATGGGAATAGCGGGGCACCTGGGTTACTCTGTTGGTGGAGCATCCAAGTTCAACTCAGATCATGATCTCACAGTTTGTGAGTTGGAGCCCCACATCAGTCTCACTGCTGTCAGCACAAAGCCCAATTCCAATCCTCTCTCCCCCTCTCTTTCTGCCCCTCCTCCACTTGTGCTCTCTCAAAAATAAATAAAACATTTAAAAAATGGAAATAGTGTTTTCAGTTTCTCCACAGAGCACAGGCTTGAACCTGCTCTCACACTGCATCTCTGATGTAGTGGAACCTCAGGGAAAAATCACTCTCTGAGGTGTCTGAGGGCACTAGGCACCAAGATATGTAGCCTTAGGCACCTGGTCATGAAGCACCTGCACTATAGAGATTTACTTGGTTTACCTGGTTTGAAGATGTGTCTACTTCAGCTTAAAAGCTGATGTGAGGGCAAAAGGTATACAGGAATTTCCTACACTATCTTTTTATAACAGTGATAAGTTAAATAGTATCCCCCCGCCAAGAAATCATATCCACCAGAACCTCAGAATATGAACTTATTTAGAAATAGTCTTTGCAGATGTAATTGAATTAAGGACCACAAGAAGAGATCATTCTGGATTTAGACTAGGCCATAAACCCAAGGACTAGTATCCTTCTAAGAAGAGGAGAGTACAGAGACACAGAGAGTAGGCATGTGACATTGGAGGCAGAGACTGGACTTATATTACCACAAACCAAGGAAAACCAGGTGCCACTAGAAGCTGGAAGAAACAAAGGGGGATTTTCCCCTACAGCCTTCAAGGGAGTATGGCTCTGCTGACACCTTGATTTTGGACTTCTGGCCTCCAAAACTATGAAAAAATAAATTTCTGTTGTTGAAAGCTACCAAATTTGTTGTAATTTGTTACAGTAGTCCAGGAAACAAACACAGCAACATTTCCATAAATCTAAAATTATTCTGAAATAGAAAGTTTATTTAAAATATGAACAAAACTTGACATGCAGAAGAATGAATCTGGACTCCTTTCTTATACCATACACAAAAATAAACTCAAAATGGATGAAAGTCCTAAACCTAAGACAGGAAGCCATCAAAATCCTAGAAAAGACAGACAACAACCTCTTTGATCTCAGCTGCAGCAACTTCTTACTTGACATGTCTCCAGAGGCAAGGGAAACAGAAGCAAAAATGAACTATTAGGACCTCATCAGGATAAAAAGCCTTTGCACAGTGAAGGAAACAATCAACAAAACTAAAAGGCAATCAACAGGATGGGAAAAGATATTTGCAAATGACATATCAGATAAAGGGTAGGTATCCAAAATCTATAAAGAACTTAATCAATCTCAACATCCAAAAAAAACAATGAATCCAGGAAAGAAATGGGCAAAAGACACGAATAGACACTTTTCCAAAGAAGACATCCAGACAGCTAATAGACACATGAAAAGATGCTCAACACCACTCATCATCAGGGGAATACAAATCAAAACCACAATGAGATACCACCTCACCTGTGAGAATGGCCAAAATGAACAACGCAGGCAACAAGAGATGTTGGCAAGGATGTGAAGAACACTTTTGCACTGTTGGTAGGAATGCAAACTGGTGCAGCCACTCTGGAAAAGAGTGTGGAACTTCCTCAAAAAACTAATAATAGAACTACCCTACGACCCAGCAATTGCACTATTAGGTATTTATCCAAACGATATAAAAATGCTGATTCGAAGGGACCCATGCACCCCAATATTTATAACAGTACTATTGGTAATAACCAAAGTATGGAAAGAGCCCAGATGCCCATCAACTGATGAGTGGATAAAGAAGATGTGGCATATATATATATATGATGGAATATTAGTTGGTGATCAAAAACAGTGAAATTTTGCCATTTGCAACAACATGGATTGAACTAGAGTATATTATGCTAAGTGAAATAAGTCAGTCAGAAAGACAAATATATGATTTCACTCATATCTGGAATTTAAGATACAAAACAGATGAACATAAGGGAAGGAAAGCAAAAAGAAGGTAAAAACAGAGAGAGAGAAATCATCAGAGAGTCTTAAATACAGAGACAGACGGTTGCTGGCTGGGTGTTGGGTTGGGGGGTGCTAAATGGGTGAGGGTCATTAGGAGGACACTTGGGATGAGCACTCGGTGTTATACACAAGCAATGAATTACTAAATTCTATTCCTGAAATAATTATTACACTATGCGTTAATTAAGTTGGATTTAAATTTTTTTAAAAAGGAAGTGGGGAAAAAAAACTGTTTTGAGGTCTGATAGGTCATCAGCAGCACAGAGCCTAGCCTGAAGAGAAAAAAGTCAGGAGAAGAAGGGGATCTTGTACTATAGGGGTGAGGAGAAAATAAGGCAATCCAACGAAGGACTGATTGCAACTAGGGTCTTTATGGTCCAGAAATTGCCAAACTGAATGGGGGTTCAGGACAGAACTCCAGACAGATCAATTGTTTTCTTAAACAGTTGACATGGCAAAATCAGCAGAAAGCATTTATAGTATCAGGACCAATGGGGTGGGAAATGAGGTGGCAAAAAAGAAAAGAGTTTGGCTCCTAAGGAGGTAATTAAGGTTAAATGAAGTCATAAGAGAAGTGTCCTGATATGATAGAATTAGTGTCCTTATTAAAAGAGACACCGGGCGAGAGGGGGGTGCTCTCGCTCATGCTCTCTGTCTCTCTCTCTCTCTCTCTCTCTCTGTGTATCTAGCTAGCTAGCTAGGTAGCTATGTCTCTGTACTTGAGCACAGAGGAAAGGCCAAGTGGCACGGGGAGAGAAGGTAAATACTTACAAGCCAGGAAGGGAGCTCTCAGCAGAAATTGAATCCTACCAAACATTGATCTTGGACTTTCAGCTTCTAGAACTGTGAGCAAATAAATTTCTGTTGTCTTAAACATCAAGGCATCTATCTGTGGCATCTTCTTAAAGTAGGAGACTAATATAAGCACAGAGTGAACCCAAATTCAAACTATGGACTTTAGTTACTAGTACTGTATTAATATTGGTTTGTCAGTTATAACAAATATACCACACTAGTGGAAGATGTTAATAACAGTGAAAACTCTGGATGTTAACTAGACTTATTGTGGTGATCATTTTGCAATATCTGTAAATATCAAACTATTATTCTGTATACCTGAAATTAATATAGTGTTATATGTCAATAATATCTCAAATAAAAAATAATAGTAAAAACTTATTAAGTGATGGGGGATACATGGGAATTCTACTTTTTGCTCAATTTTTCTATAAACTCAAAGGCTGCTAGTAAAAAAAAATCTATTAATTAAAAAAACACTTTGACAGAGAATTTTTGTGACTTTTACTATACAGCATGTGTTTCATAAAGATTAGACTCTAACCATGTTCTATAGCTATAAATATATTACCATAAACTGATAGTTGTTAGCATGTATGTTCATCAAAAGTATTTATATTTTTCATCTTTAATGAAAATATAACTGCTGACAAAAAGGAAACTGTTAAAATATTTATTTTAAAATATTAGTATCAAGGGACATCTGGGTGGCTTAGTTGGTTGAGCCTCCAACTCCTGATTTTGGCTCAGGTCATGATCCCACAGTGGTGGGACCAAGCCCCACGTAGGACCCCACACAGAGCATGAGATACTAATAAAATACTAGTATCAGTCAGGGTTCAGTCTGAAAAGCAGAACAGCCCCTCTACCCCCACCCCATAACAAAGAACTATCCAGTTCAAAATCCTGTGAGTTTTCTTAATTTCCAAAATCAAACTTTTGGACAGATAATTCTTTGTGTGTGTTAGGCATGGGTTGGGGGACATGCTGACTTGTACACTGTAGGGTATGCGGCCATATATTTGAATTTTGTGCAACAGGATGCCACAGCAGCCCTCATGCCTGCACCACTATTCCTCCCACTCCCTCATTCCAATCAAGATAATAAAAAATGTCTCCAGAGATCACCAAATGGCCCATGGGGTTCAAAATTGCCTTCTGTTGAGAACTACTTGTATGAAGGGATTTGATTTATGGAGTGTAAGAGCTGGTTAAGTAGGCTCTGTGAAGGCTAGTGTCACCAAATCTGATAAAGGAGCTTGAAGTCCACAGGGCAAGCAGTCAGGAAGGGAAAATAGAAGATAGTGGGAACGAGCAAGAACAAAGTGAACAGACATCTGGCAAAGAGTCAGAGAAACTGAAAGAGGACCAGGGGGCAGGTAGAGCAGTGCAGTTTCAACAATGTGAACCAGCATAGTGGCAAAGTGTGTGAGCTACGAAATGGTTACGGCTTCATTTACACCCTACCAATCTTGCACAAGAAGATCTCTTGTGACCTACCCTAACAGGAAATATATAGGAAAGGAAATTCTGGGAAATGTAGTTCAGCCTAGTCAATACATTACAAAGCCAGCATTAAAATACTCTCATTTAATGTTATAAAATGAAAATGTTCAAAGCTATTCAAGTAATTTCATCATAGATTTTATTTTTTATTTTCAAATGATCTTCAAAGAAAAATATATAAATACTCTGGTGAATCTGTAGGGACCTTCAACAAACTATATATTTTCTATAAAATATTAATTCTGTTCAGTTTATAATCAAATTCTGTCTTATATGTAACCTGTACTGTGGCCATATATAAATCAGACTTTTAAAATCAATTGAAAATTCAATATAATACCTGTGGAATATTTATAATTTATAGTATATATATATATACACATATATGTACATATATGTATATATATAGTTTATAGCTGTTAATGACAAGGAGGACTAATATCAAAACATAATCTAAATGAATCTCTTATTTGCTCCCATCCTTCCCCTTCCCTGCTAAGTATCTAACTTTATCTCTTCAGGGTAATTTTGAATGGCCCATATTTACATAATGCATTTGCTATTGATTTTTCCATTCCCAACTAATCAGTTTAAAATCCATCTGCCAGAGTCTGAAGGTGTCCTTGCCAGCCGGGGCTAGTTACAGACTCCTCCTTGTGAATGATATATAGATTAGGAAAGATGAAGTATATCTTCTGTTTGATATAAAAAAAATCTAGGTAATTCAGGATGTTTTTCCACAATGATCTATTTAGGATATTAAAATATAAAACAAAACCCCTGCAAATAATAGCACAATCTCTCTTGCTGCTCTTTTCCTAGGTTTCCAAGATAATAGGGCTTGGGGGGTAATTGGAAAACAATTCAGAAGGTATTATCATATTTGTTCAATAAAGTCTTTGTGAGAATGTTCCTATCTAGATCAGACTTAGACTGGGGACTGCCTGACTCTCACTGCGTGGACACCCATGGGATAAATAATGCCTTCTCTAAGATCCTATGAGCCAAATAGTTCTGCCCTCCTGTTACCCTGGAGGCTTAGGGGTTCTGGACACCAGAGAGATATGTTGTTACCCAGCAACATATTTTATAGTGATACGGATCCTTCTCTACCAAGATCATATCTTTAGCTATCTGCCAGTGAGACTGTAAACTTTCACATAAAAGTTTAAAAAAGAATTCCAAATGTACATGTCCTTTTCTCCTTAACCACTGGAAGGAAATAATTTCTCCCTAAGAATTTCCAGAAAGAATCAGGGGTGTTTTCACTAGCCAATGAGTCAGCCCTGATTTATGGCTGACTACAAATGGCCCCTACAAATGGCCAGGCCAATTACCCACAGCCTCAAGAGTCTATCAGAGGCATCCTTCTCAGATGGAACTCCTCTCAACATCAGTGCCCAAAACTATTCTATTGTGGGTAGAATCAGAACACCACTGCTCACAAGAGATGGCACTGATGCTTATGCAACACATAGAGACCATTCTTTCTGTATTACACTCAGTTAAGTGTCCCACAATTAACTTGCTTGAGTCTCAAAGTTAGTATTTCATTACAATTAATAATACAGTAGCTAGCAATTAGTTAACACAACCACTTTCTCCTGGGATACATAAACCAAGGTTTGACCTCTACATCATGGCTGGAACCTCTTCAAGATGTGTGTGCTGTTCCTGTGCATGACCTAACTTGTCAGACATCCTCCTCTCTTCTAATGAGTTCTTTCTCAAGGCCTTGGCCATGTTCTCTAGACTCCAACACTTCCAATGTAGTCGTCTCTCTTTACTTGCTCAAAATGTGTGTCTGAATCCTAATTGAGTGGTAGGGTTCACATCTTTTCCCTAAAAGGAACTCAGCTTATGTAAATGGTTAGGGGTGAAGAGGCATGTCCTCTAATTTCACTCACCTGTCTATTTGAACCCCAGACAATACAATCTGTTACACTTGTTTTTATTTCTAACACTCTTCTTCAACAAATGCTAGTAATGGAGATTCATAAATAGAATCTAGTTTAATGTTAAGGAATTATTTAAGAGTAGATAAAAAATAGAATCTCATGACAAGACATGTTTCCTGCCATTAATTCCATGTATATGAGCTTCCATTTCCTTTTCATCTGTAAAACTGGGGTAATAATAATAATGATACCTAGCTCACAGATTTGTTGTAAGGATTAAATAAGTTAATATGTGTAAGTTAATTAGAGAAATGCCTGGTATGGGAAAAGTGATCAATTAATGTTTCCTGCAATTATTGTTGTCAAAGTAATAATAGAAAGGGAAAAAACTCTTTTTTTTTAATTTTTTTTAATGTTTTATTTATTTCTATGAGAGAGAGAGAGAGAGACAGCGTGAGCAGGGGAGGGTCAGAGAGAGAGGGAGTCACAGACTGAAACAGGCTCCAGGCTCTGAGCTGGCAGTCAGCACAGAGCCCGACGCGGGGCTCGAACCCAGGAACCGCGAGATCATGACCTAAGCGAAAGTCGGACGCTTAACCGACTAAGCCACCCAGGCGCCCCGGAAAAAACTCTTTTAAAGGGGCTCCTGGGTAGCTCAGTCAGCTGACTCTTGATTTCAACTCAGGTCATGATTCCAGGGTCATGGGATTGAGCTCCGTGTCAGGCTCTGTGCTGAGCATGGATGCCTGCTGGAGAATCTCTCTCTCTCTCCCTCTGCCTCTCCCTCCTGCTCATGCTCTCTCTCTCTAAATAATAATAGGAAGGAAAGAAGGAAGGAAGGAAGGAAGGAAGGAAGGAAGGAAGGAANAGGAGGGAGGGAGGGAAGGAAAGAAAGAGCACAGGCAGGCTGAGAAGGTGCAGATTCTGTGGGAATCTGGACACAAGTCTCCTTTGTCCCTAAACCCACTGCATTAATTTCCTTGGGCTCATATAACTTACACTTAGTCTGTACAATGTCAAACATTATTTAGCTGAAAACATTATAAGGCCTGGACACCTTAGTAAATGTTTTGCTGAGAATAAGTATGATAAAGCCCATTTTTTCAGAACTGGAACAAGTAAAAATTCAAATAGCCAAAATTTTCTTTCTTTGTGTATTTTATACTCTATGCTTTGTCAGAAAGCATGCTAAGTTGACAGGTGGAGATTTTCTGTGGAATAAAAAATAAGGAAAATGTGGAGTATCTGGCTCTTGATTTTAGCTCAAGTCACGACCTCACAGTTCATGAGTTTGAGTTCCATATTGGGCTCCACACTGATGGTGTGGATGGAGCCTGCTTGGGATTCTCTCTCTCCCTCTCTCACTGCTCCTCCCACATGTGCTCTCTCTCTCTCAAAATAAATAAATAAAAACTTTTAAAACATAAGGCAAATATGGCAAAATATTAACAAATTTTAAATCTATATGGTAGGCATATAGCTATTCATTATTCTATTATTTCAACTTTTCTATATGATTACAATTTTTCATAATGAGCAGAGCAATGACAAAATTTAAAGTATATCTTGTAGTTACTAAACATCTAGGATAATATTTATGGCTTTTATATCTATAACATTGTATAGTGCTAATTGATATGCAATAACCCTTAGACACTGGAAAACCTTTAAATATGCCTCCTGAATCATCAAAGATTAATGACATTTAAATATTAGAAATAAAAGTAAAATTAATAGACAAGTTTGATTTTTTAACATTGTTTAAATAGCAAAGAATTGGAAACTTCAAGTCTATCAATAAAGAACAAGATAAATAAATTATGGTACATCCATAAAATACAATATTACACATTTTTTAAGAGTAAAGCAGCACTATATATGCTCATATGAAAAGAATGCCAAGATATTTTGTTAAATGAAAAAAGAAAGGAATGGAGCAGTAAGTATGGAATATACTGCTTGCCTAAGAAAAAGAAAAAGACTTTTATCTGTACATATAATTCTTATATGTATATTTAGTAGCTTAAAAAGGATATCCTAGGAATGGGTAAATTGGAAGAAATTGGGGGGCTGAAAAATAAAAGTGAGAGGAAGACTTTTAGAATAGACTCTTGAAAGCTTTTGAATCTTATGCTAATTAACTGTATCACCTATTTTTAAAAATAAAGCAAACATTTTAAAATAAACATTTAAAATAAAATACAGTGGGCTCTGTCCATGTGGCTCTGTCGTTAAATATCTGACTTCAGCTCAGAGCATGATCTCACAGTTCATGAGTTCGAGTTCTACATCAGACGAACCAGAGCCTGGCTTTGGGTGAGCATGAGCCCCACATCAGGTGAGCACAAGCCCAGCTTTGGGAAAACACACGAGTCCTGCTTTAGGTGAGTCCCACTTCTCNAAAATAAAAAACAGTAAAATAAGATAGGTGAGCAGAGTATTTTAATCCATACTTGGGAAAGTTACAAAGTTAACATGAAACTAAAACCCAAATGATCAAGTATCAAGATACCACAAAGCAGGCAAAACCCATCCATTCTTTTTGCATAAAGGTGGACAATTAACATCACTTTGTAAGGAAAGCCTGGGATGAAGACTAAAGTTACTTTACTCAGTTAAGTAATAAAATCGCCCACTCTCAAGATCTCAGGAAGTTTTTAATACATGTGTTTCCTTCAGGAGCACAGGAAAGTCCTCAGAGTGGTCATCTGACCTTTGCACATTTCATATCACATCATAGCCCAGAGTTAGCTCTGGCTAGAGAACATGGACTCAAAAACCAGTTCCAAGTACTACCTAGTCCCACTATATTGTCAACACCAAATCCAACATTTTAGATTCCATTTTTCTTCAAATTTTAGCAATTTTTCAGTCGTTTTCCTTACTTATTTATTTGCTTCTTTGTTTTTGCCAGACACAATCTTTGAATAATAAAGAAATTTTTTAGAACCTATAGTTCAAATTCAGATATTTGTTTTACTCCCAATCTGGTCAAAATTTTGAATACCACAACTCTGTCATATGCAAATTAACCCATTGACAAAGTAATAATCCTTGGTCCTAACTACCTGGGGAGATTTTAGTCTTTATATAGTCCATATTTATTTAGTGGCAGCCTCTGTGATGATTTCCAAAGACCCCTATCTCCTGGTATTCACACCCTTGTGCAAACACCTTCCACTGAATGTAGAAGGATTTAGATTCACTTCTAACATAATATTGCAGAAAGATGTTACTTCAGAGATTAGGTTATAAAAAAACTATGGCCTCCATCCTAAGGACTCTATCTTTCTTCCATCCACTTAGATCACTTGGCCAGGAGGGAAGCAAACTGTCATGTTGTGAAGCTGCTCTGTGGAGAGGCCCATGTGAGTGAGCTTGGAAGCAAATTCTTCAGTCCCAATTGAGCCTTGAGATGGCTGCAGTCTTGGCCAAGAGCTTGACTGCCATCTTGTGAGAGACCCAGAGCAAAAGGCACTCTGCTAAACTGTTCCCAAATTCCTGACCCTCAGAAACTATGAAATAATAAATGATTGTTATTTTAAGCTACTAAGTCCTGGGATAATTAGGCAACAATAGAAAATACATGCTAAAATTATTAAAGCTGTAATTTAAATAAACTGATGCAACACCTGATATATTCTCTAAAACACAGTAAATCTGTTGTCCAAAGAAGATAAACAACAAAGAGTATATGATTTGTATGTTTATTGATTGTATAATAGATTATTAGAAATCTCATTTCAATAATTCAATAATTAACAAATAGTCACATTTAAAAATAACAAGGACCTTGGAATGACTCATCAAAAAAATGAAATTTTGTTTTACCATAGTAAGTTTTGCATATTTTATATTGTGTGTGAAAATTCTTTTATAATATTAACATATTAAGAATCTCTGTATTTGCATAAGCATAATTATTAAGCCCCGTTCTACCAGATAATAAAGTTTAATAAACTTGAAATTAAATCTGTAGGTTGAAATTTTATTTCAGTCATAATTCCTCTCAAATCAATGTCTGAAACAGAACTTGATATAAAGAATGGGGCATGAGTGCCCTCTTGTGATGGAATAGGCATTTAAATAAATTGGTAAATATTTTTCAATTGCATATGAAATACTTTGAACCAAATCATTTCACAAACACAAAATGCCTTTTATTGCTAGGCCAATTTGCATCAGTATTTTTAAATGTGGGGAGGACAGCTACCTCAAGAACTCGGTTGATGTTAATAGACAATATGAATAAATCACACTAAAACCCATTCCTTCAATTGTTCTTGTAGCTCCAACAAAAGCTGAGGATGACAGAGGCTCTTCCAACTGATCATACTTAACTGTCTGACAAATGTTCTCCATTCCTGCTAGTGACTAGACAGGGTCCCAGAACAAGAGTCTTATGACCAAGCATGTAGTCTCCAGAATGCCTTCACTCTCTAACTTTCATTGGGTAAGGTGTTTACTTCCTGAGGGTCACTGTTAGATCCTGAACCTACTTATGTCAACTGTACTTCTATTCAAAATATGTACTTAAATTAAATAATATCCAAAATAATGTTTCAATAAGAGAAAAAGGATATGTTATGAAGTAAAAGATAAGTAAGTTGAACGCTTTGGAATGACTTCAGAAAAGATAATCAAGAAAAACTTTGGGGGGCACCTGGGTGGCTCAGTTGGCTAAGTGTCTGACTATGGCTCAAAACATGATCAAGTCCTGCATTGGGCTCTGTTCTGACAGCTCAGAGCCTGGAGCCTGTTTCGGATTCTGTGTCTCCCTCTCTCTCTACCCCTCCCCACTCACAGTCTGTCTCTCTCTCTATCTCTCAAAAATGAATACACAGTAAAAACTTTTTTTCAAAAAAAGAAAAACTTTGGAATTGTACATGAGTAAGAAAACTATAAAAAAATTGAGAATTAAAGTCATAAAAATCTAGAGAAATTCTAAAATCAACAGCATCAAAACATCAGCAGACTGCTTTAAAAATAACTCTTAATAAAAACTTTGGCCCCAAATCAAAAGACTGGTACGATATTCCTTTTTATATTTTATACTAAAATAAAATATTTTAGGTTTTTGTTATTTTTTTGAATGATTCTCAACTTTAAATTTTTTTATTCACTCAAAATGAAGGGTTTTTTTCCCCAAATTTTTATGGAATATGGATGTGGCCAGATTCTAAAGTGAATTTGGGTCTGTATGACCCGAAATACATGAAATCTGTCTCTCATTAAATATCACAAAATGAACTCCACAGCATATTAAAGGATTATTCACCATGATCAAGTGAGATTTATCCCTGGGAAACAAGGATGGTTCAACATATACTATATTAACAATCAATATAGTACATAACATTAATAGAATGAAAGAAAAGAATCATGATCACTGACTAGATTCAGAAAAGGCATTTGTCAAAATTCAATATCTATTTATAATTTTTAAAAAACTATTTAAAAGAAGGAATGTATCTTGACATAAGAAAGCCATAAATGCAAAGAAGTCAAACTTTCACTTTTCACAGATGACATGATACTCTACATGAAAAACCCAAAAGACTCCACTGAACTGATACATGCTGAACTGATACATGAATTCAGCAAAGTTGCAGGATACAAAATCAATGTACAAAAATCAATTGCATTTCTATACACCAATAATGAAGCAACAGAAAGAGAAATCAAGAAACTGATCCCATTCACAGTGGCACCAAGAACCATAAAGTACCTAGGAATAAACCTAACTAAAGATATAAAAGAGCTGTATGTTGAAAACTTATGAAGGAAATTGAAGAAGACACAAAGAAATGGAAAAACATTCCATGCTCATGGATCGGAAGAATAAATATGGTTAAAGTGTCATTACTACCCAAAGGAATCTACACATTCAATGCAATCCCAACCAAAATTGCGCCAGCATTCTTCTCAAAGTTAGAACAAACAATCCTAAAATTTGTATGGAACCATAAAAGACCCCAAATAGCTAAAACAATATTGAAAAAGAAAACCAAAGTGGGAGGCATCACAATCCCAGACTTTAGCTTCTACTACAAAGCTGTCATCATCAAGACAGTATAGTATTGGCACAAAAACAGACACATTGATGAATGGAATAGAATAGTGGACCCAGAATTGGACCCACAAATGTATGGAAAACTAATCTTTGACAAAGCATGAAAGAGTATCCAATAGAAAAAAGACAGTCTCTTTAACAAATGGTGCTGGGAGAACTGGAGAGTAACATGCAAACGAATGAAACTAGACCACTTTTTTACACTATACACAAAAATAAACTCAAAATGGTTGAAAGACCTAAATGTGAGACAGGAAACCATCAAAACCCTAGAGGAGAAAATAGGCAACAACCTCTTTGACCTCGGCTGCAGCAACTTCTTGCTCAACACGTCTCCAAAGGTAAGGGAATTGAAAGCAAAAATGAACTATTGGCACCTTATCAAGATAATAAGCTTCTGCACTGCAAAGGAAACAATCAACAAAACTAAAAGGTAACCAATGGAATGGGAAAAGATATTTGCAAATGATATATCAGACAAAGGGCTAGTTTCCAAAGTCTATAAAGAACTTACCAAATTCAACACCCCCAAACAAAATTCAGTAAAGAAATGAGCAGAGGACGTGAATAGACACTTTTCCAAAGCAGATATCCAGATGGCCAACAGACACATAAAAAAGATTCATCATTAGGGAAATATAAATCAAAACCATACTGATATACCAATTCACATCGGTCAGGGTGGCTAAAATTAACAACTCAGGGAACACAGATGCTGGCGAGGATGTGGAGAAACAGGAACCCTCTTGCACTGTTGGTAGGAATGCAAACTGGTACAGCTGCTCTGAAAAACAGTGTGGAGGTTCCTCAAAAAATTAAAAATTGAACTACCCTATAATGTAGCAATAGCACTACTAGGAATTTATCCAAAGGATACAGGAATGCTGATTCCTAGGGGCACATGTACCCTAGTATTTATAGCAGTGCTTTTAACAACAGCCAAATTATGGAAAGAGCCTAAATGTCCATCAACTGATGAATGGATAAAGAAGATGTGGTTTATATCTACAATGGAATACTATTTGGCAATGAGAAAGAATGAAATCCTGCCATTTGTAGCAACATGTGTGGAACTGGAAGGTATTATGCTAAGTAAAATAAGTCATTCAGAGAAAGATAGAGATCATGTTTTCACACATATATGGATCTTGAGAAACTTAACATAAGACCATGGGGGAAGGATAGGGGAAAAAGAGAGGGAGATGCAGAGAGGGAGGGAGGCAAGCCATAAGACTCTTAAATACAGAGAACCATCTGAGGGTTGATAGGGGGTGGGGGAGGAGGGAAAATGGATGATGGGCATTGAGGAGGGCACCTGCTGGGATGAGCACCGGGTATTGTATGTAAGCAATGAACCATGGGAATCTACTCCAAAAACCAAGAGCACAGTTTGCACACTCTATGTTAACCAGTTTGAGAATAAATTATATTTTTAAAAAAGGCCATATATGACAAGTCCACAGCTAACATCATACTCAGTGGTAAAAGGATGAAAACTTCAAGATCAGGAAACAAAACAAAAGCATCCACTCTCACCACTACTATTCAACATACTACTGTAAGTTCTAGTTACAGCTATTAGGCAAGAAAAGATACTAAAATTCGAAAGGAAAAAGTAAAGTTGCCTTGATTTGCACATGACATGACTATATACATAGAAAATCCTAAAGACTCAGCCACAAAAAAACAAAACAAAACAAAAAAAACCCCACAAAACTGTTGGGGCGCCTGGATGGCTCAGTCGGTTGGGTGGCTGACTTTGGCTCAGGTCATGATCTCACGGTTTGTGGGGCGGAACCCTGCGTCAGGCTCTGTGCTGACAGCTAGCTCAGAGCCTGGAGCCTGTTTCAGACTCTGTGTCTCCCTCTCTCTCTGACCCTCCTCTTCTCATGCTGTCTCTCTCTCTCATAAATAAATAAAAGGTTAAAAAATTTTTTAAAAACCTGTTAAACCTAATTAATAAATTCAGTGAAACTGTAAAATATATAATCAACATACAACAGGGGCACCTGGGTGGCTCAGTCGGTTAAGCATCTAACTTCGGTTAGGGTCATGATCTCACAGCTTGTGGGTTCAAACCCCAATTGCGCTCTGCACCAACAGTGTGGAGCCTGCTTGGGATTCTTTCTCTCTCTCAGAAATATATAAACTTTAAAAAAAGCTATAATTAACATACAACAGTCAGTGGTGTTTCTATACATAGAAATGACATTTCTGAGAAAGCAGTAAGGAAATTAATCCTATTTACAATAGCATCAAAAACAATAAAATACTTAATAAATTTAACTAAGAAGATAAAAGATCTCTACAAGACAATGCTACAAGACACTGATGAAATAAATTAAGGAAAACACAAGTAAATACAAAGGTATCCTATGTTCATTGATTGGAAGAATTAATATTGTTAAAACGTCAATACTACTGAAAGCTATCTATAGATTCAGTGCAATCCATATCAAGATTCCAATGGCATTTCTGTAAAAGAGCTCCTAAAATTTATATGGAACCATAAAAGACCCTGGAAAGCCAAAGAAATTCTAAGAAAGAAGAACGAAGCAGGAAGCATCACAATTCCTGATTTCAAGCTTTACTATAAAGCTATATATAGTCACCAAAACTGTATAGTAGTGGCATAAAAAACACCCAAATAGGCCAACAGAACAGAATCAGGAGCTAAAAAAAAAAAAAAAAAAAAAAAAAAACAAACCTAAACATATACAGTCAACTAATATTTGACAAGGGAGTCAAGTATACTCAATGGAGAAACACCTAGGTGGTGCAGTTAGTTGATCATCCAACTCTTGACTTCAGTTCAGCTCATAATCCCAGGGCTGTGGGATTGAGCCCTGCCTCCCTTCTTTGACTCTCTCTCTCTTAAAATAATAATAATAATAATACTCAATCCTCTTCAATAATGGTGCTGAAATAATTGGATATTCACATGTGAAGAAATGAAACTGGACCCATAGCTTACACCACTTACAAAAATTAACTTGATGGGGTGCCTGGGTGCCTCAGTCATTTGAGCTCTTTCTTTCTTAAAAAAAAAAAAAAACAACCCTCAAATCTCTTCAATAATGATGCAGGATAATTGGATATTTACATGTAAAGAAATGAAACTGGATCCATTATATTATGCCATAAGCAAAAATTAACTTGATGGGGTGCCTGGGTGGCTCAGTGAGTTGAGTATCTGACTCTTGATTTCAGCTCAGATCATGATTTCATGGCTCATGGGACTGAGTCTCACGTTGGGCTCTTCACTGGCAGCATGGAGCTGGCTTAGGATTCTCTCTCTCCTTCTCTATCTGCCCCTCCCAGTCTCTCTCTCTTTCTCAAAATAAATAAATAAAGGGTTTTTTTTAATTACTTGAAATGGATTAAATACTTACCTGTAATACCTGAAATCATGAAATGCCTAGAAGAAAAAATAGAAACAAAGCTCTTTTACATAGGTCTTTGTAGTAATTTTTTGTTTTTTGTTTTGTTTTCTTAATGTTTTATTTATTTCTGAGAGAGAGAGAGAGAGAGAGAGAGAGACAGTGTGAGCAGGGGAGGGTCAGAGAGAGAAGGAGACACAGAATCTGAAGCAGGCTCCAGGACTGCCTGCTCAAACCCACGAACCGTGAGATCATGACCTGAGCCAAAGTCGTACGCTTAACCGACTGAGCCACCCAGGCACCCCTGTAGTAATTTTTTGGATATGACACCTAAAGCATAAGCAACAAATCAGAAATAAACAAATGGTACTATATAAAACTAGAAAGCTTCCACACAGAAACAAAACAAAACAAAACAAAACATCAACATAGTGAAAAGGCAACCTATGGAATGAGAAAAAATATTTGTCAACCATATATCTGATAAGGAGTTAGTACCTAAACTATATAAAGAACCCAAACAACTCAATAGGAAGAAAAAATAATAATCAATTGAAAAATGGTCAAAGGTTCCAAAGAGACATTTCTCCAAAAAATATATAAAAACTCAACAGATATATGAAAAAATTATCAACATTATTCCTCATTGGAAAAATGAAAATCAAAAACTATTAGAAAGACCTATTAAAAAGACAAGAGGTAAGAAATGCTGGCAAGGATATGGAGAAAATAGAACCCTTATAAGCTGATGGTGGGAATGTAAACTGATACAGCCACTATGGAAAACAATATGGAGGATTTTCAAAACATTAAATGCAGAACTACTATACGATCCAGCAATTCCACTTCTGGGAATATATCCAAAGGAAATGAAAACACCAACTTCAAAAAGATATCTGCACCTCCATGTTCATGCAGCATTATTTACAACAGCCAAGATATAGAAACAACCTAAATATCTACTAATGGGTGATTGCATAAAGAAGTTGTGGTATATATACATACAATAGAATATTATTCAGCCATTACAAAAAGAGGAATCTTGCCATTTGTGACAATATCAATAGATTTTGAAGGCATTATGCTAAGTAAAATAAATTAGACAGATAAAGGCAAATACTGTATGATCTCATTTATATGTGAAACCTAAAACAAATAAACTCATAGGAAAAGAGATTAGTCTTGTGGTTCCTAGAGGTGGGGGTGAGGGGTAACTATTTTTCCTTTATTCTTTCTTTTTATTGTGTCTACATGAGAAGATGGATGTTAGCTGAACCTACTCTGTTAATCATTTCACAACATATGTAAATTAAACCATCATATTATCCACCTTAAACTTATACAGTGATGTATGTCAATTATTTCTCAATAAAACTGGGGCAGGGGGGATTAAACCATAACAATTTTCATTGACATCTAGGAATATTTCTATGAAGTTTTGAGCCCTAAAATTATAGTGCTTTTACATTACTGATATCAATATTTGGTATAAAATGTTTATGCAGATAACAAATGTCTGGAATCCTCACCAAAGGAGTGAATTTACAAGTCTGAACATAGTTTTTTTGTGGTGACATGACTGACTACAGCATCAGATAAAAAGGTTTCTACCTCATTTTAAAATTATTTTGTAATTATCCAGGAAATTGTGAATATAACTAGACCAACTAATATAAACGGCCAATGTTTCTCTGAATTATGACCTAAATGTTAAAATTTTCAAACACCTTCGATGAGCTCCTTCCATTTTCTCCATGAATTTACACAGTAAGTTTATACACAATAATTTTCACATCGATGAGCAGATTTTGATGTATAATTGTCTTATTTTGGATTCCATGAGAGAAAATAACAGCTAACGTGCCATAATACATGAACTCACACATTTTATTGATCATTATTTAGTATCTGCTGGGTGCCAGTCTCTATTCTTAGCCAAACAAGAAAAAAACAAAAACCAGATGAAAATTCCTGGCCTTGTAGAGCTTACATTTTGTTAGGGGGAATTAAAAAAAAAAAAAGAATTTATGGCTGAAAACTTCCCTAATCTTCCCTAATCTGGGGAAGGAAACAGGCTTTCAACTTTGAGTGTCACAGAGAACTCCCCTCAAAATTAACAAAAGAAAGTCAACATCATGACATATCATAGTGAAACTTGCAAAATACAAAGTTAAACAGAGAATTCTGAGAGCAGTTAGGGGCAAAAAGTACTTAACCTACAAGGGTAGATACATAAGGTTAACAGTCCTGTCCACTGAAACTTGGCAGGCCAGAAGGGAGTATCTAGCAAGGCTGTTTATTCAGAATAGAAGAAGAGATAAAGACTTTCTCAGAAAAACAAAAATTAAAGGAGTTTGTGACCCACAAAACCAGCCCTGCAAAAAAATTTTAAGGGGACTCTGAGTGGAAAGGAGGAAAAAAAAAAAAAAAAAAAAAGAATACCAAAGCAACAAAGACAACAGAAGACCAGAGAACCAGAAACACCAACTCTACAAGGCAACACAATGGCAATAAATTCATATCTTTCAGTAACCACTCTGAATGTAAATGAACTAAATGCTCTAATCAAAAGACATGCAGTATCAGAATGGATTAAAAAAAAAAAGATCCATCTATATGCTGCCTACAGGAGACTCATTTTACACCTAAGGACACCTTCAGATTGAAAGTAAAGGAATGGACAAAGCCAGAGTAGCCATACTTTTATCAGACAAACTAGATTTTAAAACAAAGATTGTAACAAGAGATGAAGAAGAGCATTATATAATAATTAAGAGGTCTATCCAAGAAGATTTAACAATTAGAAATATTTATATCCCCAACTTGAAGTCACCCAAAATATATAAATCAATTAATAACAAACATTGATTGAAACTCATTGATAATTATATCATTATTGTAGGAGACTTTAATACCTCACTTACAGCAATGGACAGATCAACTAAGCAGAAAATCATCAAGGAAACAATGGCTTTGAATGACACACTGGACCAGATGGACTTAACAGATACATTCAGAACATTTCATCCTAAAGCAGCAGGATACACATTCTTCTCAAGTGTACATGGAACATTCTCCAGAACAGACTACATACTGAGTCACAAATCAGCCCTCTATAGATACAAAAAGACTGAGATCATATCATGCATATTTTCAGACCAAAACACTATGAAACTTGAAATCAACCAGAAGAAAACATTTGAAAAGCCCTCAAATACATGGATGTTAAAGAACATCCTACTTAAAAAAATGAATTGGTTAATCAAGAAATTAAAGAAGAAATTAGAAAATACATGGAAACAAATGAAAGTGAAAACACGAGAGTTCAAACCCTTTGGGAAGCAGCAAAGGCAGTCCTAAGAAGAAAGTACATTGCAATTCAGGTCTATTTTAAGAAGCTAGAAATGTCCCAAATATACAATCTAACCTTATGCCTAAAGGAGCTAGGAAAGAAGCAGCAAACAAAGCCTAAAGCCAGCAGAAGAAGGGAAATAATAAAGATTAGAGCAGAAATAAACTGTATAGAAACAAACAAAAACAGAACAGATCAATAAAACTATAAGCTAGTTTTTTGAAAGAATAAACAAAATTAATAAAGCCCTAGCCAGATTTCTCAAAAAGCCAAATAGATAAATCATGAATGAAAGAAGAGAGATCTCAACTAACCAACATAACAGAAATACAAACAATTATAAAAGAATACTATGAAAAATTATATGCCAACAAACTGGACAATCTGGAAGAAATGGACAAATTCCTAGAAACACACATTATCAAAACTGAAACAGGAAGAAACAGAAAATTTGAACAGGCCCATACTCAGCAAAGAAATCAAATCAGTTACCAAAAATTTCCAACAAACAAGAGTCCAGGCCAGATGGCTTTCCAGGAGAATTCTACCAGACATTTAAAGAAGAGTTAATACCTATTCGTCTCAAACTGTTCCAAAACAATAAAAATGGAAGGAAAGCCTCCAAACTCTTGAACACAGCATTATCATGATTCCAAAACCAGGCAAAGACCCAATAAAAAGAAGAATTACAGGCATCCATCCCTGATGAACCTGGACGTAAAAATTCTCAACAAGATACTAGCACATTAAATTCAATAGTACATTGAAAGAATTATTCACCATGATCAAGTGGAATTTATTCCTGGGCTGCAGAGCTGGTTCAATATTCGCAAATCAATCAGTGTGATACACCACATTAATAAAAAAAGAGGCTAAGAACCATATGATCCTCAATAGATGCAGAAAAAAAGCATTTGACAAAATACAACATCCTTTCTTGATAAAAACTCTCAAGAATATAGAGATAGATGTAACAACCTCAATATCATAAAGGCCATATATGAAAGGCCCACAACTAATATCCTCAATGGGGAAAAACTGAGAACTTTCCTCCTGAAGTCAGAAGTATCACAGGAATGTCCACTTTCACCACTGTTATTTAACACAATACTGCAAGTCCTAGCCTCAGCAATCAGACAACAAAAAGAAATAAAAGACATACAAATTGGCAAAGAAGAAGCCAAACTTTCACTCTTCGCAGATGACATGATTATTTACATGAAAAACCTGAAAGATTCCACCAAAAAACTACTAGAACTGATAACATGAATTCAGCAAAGTTGTAGGATATAAAATCTATATACAGAAATTGGTTGCATTTCTATACAGCAATAATGAAGTAGCAAAAAGAACTCAAAGAATCTATCCCATTTACAATTGCACCAAAACCATAAGATACCTAGAAATAAACCTAATCAAAGAAGCAAAAGATCTATATGTTGAAAACTATAGAAACTATATGAAAGAAAATGAAGAAGACACAAAGAAATGGAAAAACATTCCATGCCCATGGATTAGAACAAATTATGTTAAAATGTCTATACTACCCAAAGCATCTACACATTCAATTCAATCCCTATCAAAATAACACCAGTATGGGGCACCTGGATGGCTCAATAGGTTAAGCATCCAACTTCAGCTCAGGTTATGATCTCATAGCTCATGGGTTTGAACTCCATGTTGGGCTTTGTGCTGACAGTGCAAAGCCTGCTTTGGATTCTCTCTCTCTCTCTCCCTGTCTCTTTCTCTCTGCCTCTCCCCTACTCATGCTTGCTCTGTCTCTCAAAAATAAATGAACATTAAAAAAATAACACCAGCATTCTTCACAGAGCTAGAAAAAACAATCCTAAAATTTGTATAGAACTACAAAAGACCCCAAATAGACAAAGTGATGTTGAAAACTGAAACCAAAGCTGGAGGCAGCACAATTCCAGACTTCAAGCTATATTATGAATCTGTAATCATCAAGACAATATGGTACTGACACAAAAACAGACACATACATCAATGGAACAGAATAGAGAACCCAGAAATGGACACACAGATGTGTGGTCAACTAACCTTTGACAAAGCAGAAAACAGTATCTAATAGAAAAAAAGAGAGTCTATTCAGCAAATGGTTCTGGGAAAACTAGACAGGGATGTGCAGAAAAATGAAACTGGACCACTTTCTTACACCATAAACAAAAATAAACTCAAAATTGTTGCAAGACCTAAATGTGAGACAGGAAACCATCAAAATTCTACAGGAGACAACAGGCAGCAACATCTCTGACCTCACCCACAACAACTTCTAAGTAAATATGTCTCCAAAGGCAATGGAAATAAAAATAAAAATGAACTACTGGGACCTCATCAAGATAAAAAGCTTCTGCACAGCAAAGGAAACAATCAATGAAACTAAAAGGCATCTGACAGAATAGGAAAAGATATTTGCAAACAACATATGGGATGAAGGGTTAGTATCCAAAATCTATAAAAAACACTTATCAAACTCAATACCTAATAAACAAGTAATACATTGAACAAATGTTCAGAAGACATGAATAGATATTTTTCCACAGAAGACATCCAGATGGCCAACAGACACATGAAAAGATGCTCAATATCACTCATCATCAAGGAAATATGAATCAAAACCACAATGAGCTCCCACCTCATGCCTGTCAGAATGGTTAAAATTAACAACTGAGGAAACAAAAGATGTTGGTGAGGATGTGGAGAAAGAGGAACACTTTTGCACTGTTGGTGGGAATGCAAACTGTAATTTCCAGTTACTCTGGAAAACAGTGTGGAGATTCTTCGAGACTAAAAATAGAAATGCCCTACGACCTAGCAATTGCACTACTAGGTATTTATCCAAAGGACACAAAAATGATGAATCAAAGGGGCATATGCACTCCAATGTTTATAGTAGTGCTTTCAACAATAGCCAAATTATGGTAAGAACCCAAATTATGTCCATCAACTGATGAATGAATAAAATATATATATAATATAATAAAATATATATTCATGAATAAAAAATATATATTATATCTAAATTTTTAAATAATATATAAAATTTTTTATAATTTACAATTTTTATATAATATATTTATATTTTATATATATAGAGAGAGAGATGATGGACTANTACTCATTGATGAAAAAGAACGAAATCTTGTCATTTGCAACAATGTGAAAGGAACTAGAGTGTATTATGCTAAGTAAAATAAGCCAGAGGAAAAATATATCTTATGATTTCACTTTTATGTTCACTTACACGTAAAATTTAAGAAACATAACAGATTAACATATGAAAGGGGAGGAAAAATAAGATAAAAACAGAGAGGGAGGCAAACTGTAATAGACTCTTAAATACAAAGAACAAACAGGATTGCTGGAGGGGAGGTGGGTGGGGGAAATGGGTTAAGTTGCTGATGGGCATTAAAGAGAGCACTTGTTGAGATGAGCACTGGGTGTTATGTGTCAATGATGAATCACTGGTTTCTATTCCTGAAACCATCACTACGCTGTATGTTAACTAACTTGAATTTAAATAAATAAAACTTAAAAACAACAATAGCTAAAAAAAAAATAGATAAATAGATAAAAGAGAAACATTTCTGTAGGTGTGGGAAAACAGTGTAACCATTAATTTATTGGATAACATTACATTAGTCACTTGCTTTTTCTGCATCCATTTTCCCATTTTTTTAAAGGATATGATAATTTCCACTGCATAATATTAATGTTAGGTAATATGTTAAAGGCTCTGATTAATATAAAGTGTTATGTGTCATCATCATCATCAATCATTTACTGATTATCTACTATAATTAAAGCAATATGATATATGTTTATTGGAGACTGAGAGCCAGAATACTATAAAATAAAATTTGATAATACCTGCCCTACCTACGTAATAACATTAGAATTAGGTAAATTACACATGCGCCTCACATAAATGTGTGCAAAAACTAACATCGTCTGAAATAAAGCCAAGCACTTAGCAAAGATTACAGCTAGAATAAATTATTGGGTAGTGCTGAGGTTTTAGAGATTACCTAATAATGATGCTAATAAGACTTGCCAGGGACATCCACTGAAAGGCAATGAGCCTTGATAGAAAGGTGACATAGTAAGTAAGAAATAATGAACAAAAACTAAAAAGTTATTTTATAGGACAAACTAGAGGTATAACCAAAACAATATTTGCAATAGTGAAAATGTCATCATTAGAAGGGGAGAAATTTGGTCTTGACCACACTTAAGTTAGCTTGAAAAGTAGCTACAGGACTGTAATCAGGCTCCTGAGTTGTGTTAGATCATTCAACTGGAAGAACAAGATCAGGTAAAGTCACTAAGAAAAATGCTTTTCTAGACTGTAAAAGTGTTGATCTAGATTTCTGGGGAAGATGGTGGAGTAAGAGGATCCTAAACTCACTTCATCCCATGGACACAACTTGATAACAGCCACATCAGTGTGAATAACCCAGAAAACAACCCAAAGACTGGTAGTAAAGACTCTCCACAGCTAAATGTAGAGAAGAGGCCACATTGAAGGGGGTAGGAAGGGAAAAGATGAGGGTGGGAACTAAACACACCTGTTGGGCTGTCCTTGGAAGGAAGGGATGTGTTGGGCATGGAAAGGGGCGAGAAACAGACTCTGCCAGGTAACCCAGGCAGAGGGAACCTGCATGGGAAGAAGAACCCCCATAACATTTGGCTTTGAAAACCAAAGGGACCCAACAACCAGTGGGATTTAACACCTGGAACTTTAAAAATCAACAGGCTTGTCTCTGGGAGAGCTGGGAGGGTGATAGGAAACTGAAACTGAGTCCTTACTCTTAAAGAGACAACACAACAAATAGCCTCATGGTGATACAGCATAGAACCAGTAGTTTGAAAAATACCTAAGGTGTAGAGGAGGGAGATTTGTTGACTAATCTCAGAGCATGTGCCTTGGGAGACTTCTCAAAGAACAAAAGAGCAGGTGGGCCCCATTTCCTTCTCCTGCACCCCAGGCTAGATATGTGGACACCTATGAGGAAAAGTGTGGTACCAACACTCTCTACCAGCTTGCTGACAGCAGCCCCCATCCCCATGTCCTCCTGCAGACCTGCACCCTCCAATACTGCCTTGGCCAGAGCACATCCAAAACAGTGTCACAAGCCTGGTACTGTGGAAGTAGCCCCAACAGCGGCCAACACCACTCTAAAGTGACTACTGCCCCTGGGAAAAGGGAAGATAACCATACACACCAGTCAAACTGCAGGCCCAGCAGTGGGCTCAGACAGACATCTGTCTGAATGCAGGCTCCACTCACCAACAAAAGCTTCTCAGGAGACAACACAGGGAAAGTGCCCTGTAGTTCAGTGCTACTGCATCTCTGGCAAATGCTTGGTCTGACTCAGCTCAAGTTCAAGGTGGTCCCAGACTGGCCCACTAGCAATTCAGGGACCAAACCCTGCCCACAATGGGCAAAGCAAGCCACTGCAGATAAGTGGACAAAAGGTAAAAGCAGTTTAGCCACAACAGTAGGACACATATAACACGTATAAAAGACACCCCTGAGGGGTGCCTGGGTGGCTCAGTCGGTTAATTAAGCATTCAACTTTGGTTCAGGTCATGATCTCATGGTTCATGGGCTCAAGCCTCACATTGGGCTTTGTGCTGACAGCTCAGAGCTTGGATCCTGCTTCAGCTTCTGTGTCTCTTTCCCCTTGCCTCCTCCCTACCCCGCTCATGCTCTTTCTCTTTCTCTCTCTCTCAAAAATGAATAAACATAAAGAAAAAAATTAAAAGAAAAAAATAGACATCCTTGAAGCACTAGGTTCTGGTGAAGAGAGAACACTGCACTGCAGGGCTTCAGGACCTCTTCATACAGGCCACTACTTTCAAGAGCAAGAAATGTAGCTAGCTTCCAAACACATAGAAACAGAGAGTTAGACAAAATGAGGAGACAGAAGAATATGTCCTAAATGAAAGACCAGGACAAAATCACAGCAGAAAGCTAAACAAAACAGAGATAAGTAACATGCTTGACAGATAGCCCCTTCACAGACATGATAAACAGATTTTTGGCTCCTGTGTTGTCAGCACAGTTGATCACAGCTCGTACTGGAAGATGAAGAGAAATCCAGAATCTTGCACCAGAGGACCCATGTCCTTGTTTCAATATCTTGAGCACCAAAAAGGGACAGTACAGAAAGTTTCTTGCTCTCTTGACAAAAGCTTACAGATTACTCTATTTTTAAAGAATTTACCATGTGCTTCATTGTTTCATTTAAGGTTGTGACTTTAATAGCTATCACTTGGTAAACATGTACCTATGCAAAGTAGTAGTCTGGACAAAAATCTTCCCAGGACAGAATAAAAAACCAGGAAGTGAGGTTCAAGAACTATTAATTTTTTCACTAAATAAATCTGAACTTGGAAAAACTGTAGCTACTCTTTTTTTAAAAGTGACTTGGATGAAAATGGACAAATATTTTAATTTAGACTCCTGTATTTCTGTATTTCCATAGAGAAATTTTTGTTGCTACCTAATATAGAGTGCTGGGTGGAGTGGAAGTTGCAGCTGGATATTCATACTCCAGGGCCCTTTTATCACTACCATGCTGTTACAAATTTATGAAAAAAAACACATTGTTTTCATGACTTTAGGTTGGTAGATATATCAGGAACAAGACAAGGATGTCCACTCTCACAACTTTTATTCAACATAGTACTGGAAGTCCTAGCCACATGCCTCACACAAGAAAAAGGAATAAAAGGGAACCAAATTGGTAAGGAAGATATAAAACTTTCACTACTTGCAAATGACATGATATTATATAGAGAGAAAACTCTAAAGACTCCACCAAAAAATTACTAGACCTGACAAATGAGTTCAGTAAGGTCACAGAATAAGAAATCAGTGTACAGAAATTCATTGTATTTCTATACATTGATAATGAAGCAGCAGAAAGGGAAATTAACAAACAATCCCATGTACAGCTGCACCAAAAATAATAAAATACCTAGGAATAAACTTAACCAAGGAAGTGAAAGACCTGTATTCTAGAAACTTTAAAACATTGATGAAAGAAATTGAAGACAATACAAAGAAATGAAAAAATGTTCCATGCTCATGGATTGGAAGACAAATATTGTTTAAAATGTCTATACAACCCAAGTAATCTACACATTTAATGCAATGCCTATCAAAATACCAATAGCATTTTTCACAGCACTAGAACAAACAATCCTAAAATATGTACAGAACCACAAAAGACCCTGAATAGCCAAAGCAATCTTGAAAAGGAACAAAACTGGAGGTAACACAATCTCAGATTTCAAGAGATACTACAAAGCTGTAGTAATAAAAACATATAGAACTGACACAAAAGTAGATACATATATCAATGGAACAAAACAGAGACCCCAGAAATAAACCCACAATTAATCTTCAATAAAGGAGGCAAGCATATGCAGTGGGAAAAAGATAGTCTCTTCAACAAATGATGTTGGGAAAACTAGACAGCTACATGCAAAAGAATGAAACTGGACCACTTTCTTATACCATACACAAAAATAAACTCAAAATGGATTTAAGGACCTAAATGTGAAATCTGAAACCGTAAAAATCCTAGAAGAGAGCACAAGCAGTAATTTCTCTGACATCAGCTGTAACATTTTTCTAGATATGTCTTCTGAAGGAAGGGAAACAAAAGCAAAAACTAACTATTGGAACTACATCAAAATAAAAATGTTTTTTACAGCAAAAGAAACCATCAACAAAACTAAAACACAACCCACTGAATGAGAGAAGATATTTGTAAATGACATATCCTTTAAAGGTTTGTATCAAAATACATCAAGAATTTATACAACTAAACACCAAAAAAAAAAAAAAATCCTACTAAAAACGGGCAGAAAAGAACAGATATTTCTCAAAAGAAATACAGATGGTTGGGGACACCTGGCTGGCTCAGTTGGTAGAGTATGTGACTCTTGATCTCAGCGTTGTAAGTTTGAACGCCACATTGGGTGTAGATTACTTAAAAACAAAATCTTAAAAAGTATATAAATGGTCAACAGACACATGAAAAGATGCTCATATTACTCATCATCAGGGAAATACAAATACAAATCAAAACCACAGTGAGATGTTACCTCATACCTGTCAGAATGGCTAAAATGAAAAACACAGGAAACAACAGGTGTTGGTACCCACTGCTGGTGGGAATGCAAACTAGTTTGCCCATGGTGGAAAACAGTATGGAGGTTTCTCAAAAAATTAAAAATAGAAATACCATATGATCCAGTAATTCCACTGCTAGGTTTTACCCAAAGAATACAAAAACACTAATTTGAAGATATGTGTACTCCTATGTCTATTAATAGACATGTGAAATTTCTATGTGAAATATTTATATTTCTATAAATAGTACTATGTATAATAGTCAAATTATAGAAGCATCCCAAATGTTCATTGATAGATGAATGAATAAACAAAGGGTGTGGGGGAGGGGGGCCTGTGGGTGTAATGGAATATTACTCAGCCATTAAAAAAGTAAAATCTTGCCATTTGCAACAATATTGATGGATGTAGAGAATATAATGTTATCACAAGAAGCCAATCAGAGAAAGACAAATACCATAAGATTTCACTCATATGTGGAATTTAAGAAACAAAATGAATAAACAAAAGGAAAAAAAAGACAAATCAAAAACCAGACTCTTAACTATAGAGAACAAACAGATGGTTACCAGAGAGGAGGTGGGTGGGGGTTGGGTGAAATATGTGATGGGGATTAAAAAGTACACATGATAAGTACATATGAGTAATGCATAGAATTGAATCACTATATTGTACACCTGAAATTAATATAATACTATATGTTAACTACACTGGAATTAAAATAAGAAAAAGGAAGGAGTGCCTGGGTGGCTCAGTTGGTTAAATGTCCAACTTCAGCTCGAGTCATGATCTCGTGGTTTGTGAGTATGAGCCCCACGTTGGGCTATGTGCTGACAGCTCAGAGCCTGGAGCCTGCTTCAGATTCTCTCTCTCTTTCTCTCTCTCTCTCTCTCTTCCCCTCCCTTGCTCTCTCTCAAAAATAAACATTTAAAAAAAATTTTTAAGAAAAAAGAAAGAATAAAAGAAAAGGAAGGATGGGGGAAAGGAAGAAAGAAAAGAATGAGTTAATCTGTTACAAATTTCTCCAGGTGTACGTAGGTAAAATAAAATGAGATTAAAATAATTTCTTAGCTGTAACTTCCTAATAATGTATAATAAGGTCAATAGGTAATCATTACAGAGACTTATCTTCCTTCCATCCATTTTATAAATACCAAGCCTCTGTCCTTCTCCTGGGCTGGAAGAGTTTGTTCAGCCATAGCTCCCATTGTCTCTTCAGCCCATTATCCATTCTTCCTTTTGGACTACATCCCATCTCACCATGCTTTTTCCTTTCGGATGTCCATTTTGGCTATTGGCTTATCATTTGTTTTGGACTATGTATTATCCCTTGCTTTTCAAAATCAGCTGCCAACTATAAAAGAAATTGTTCCAAACCTAGCCTAGGATGGCACTCTTTAGTTTATGTAATCAACAACCTCTTTCTGGAAGAAATGAGCATTACTGATAAAATGCTTAAGCAATTTTCATACAAAATTTATAGAATAAAGACTTGTTCTAGGAAAGTCAGGTTTCATTAGGTAAGACCTGGCATGAATCCAACCAGGAAGTTATTGGTGATAAGCACAGTTTCTACAGAAACAAAACACAGAAGCCAAACCATTGTGAGGTGAAGAATAAAGGAAAAATAAGGAATTGTAAACCACAAATATGGGTGACTATTCAAAGAAGTTTGGCAAGGCGAGAAGAAAGGCAAGAAAAAGACAAGATAGCAGCTAGATGTCAAGGATGATGAACATTTGATGGCATTTACATATTAAGGAAAGGAGCTTTATAACTAGATGTGGCTTTTTGTTTCTGAATAAAAACTTGACTCTTTACAAATAAGGTAATGTGTTTGGTTTCATTTCTTTGAATACATAAGCACTAGGTATTTAGAGATGAAGAAAAGTTTATTTTTATTACTTAGGATTAGAGAGTGAAGGATAGGGCAAGGTGTCCTAAATTCATCTGCCCTCTAGACTCACACAAGGATCTTGATAAAGATAGAGATTCCAGGGTTCTGTTCCCAATCCAATGAACCAAAATGTTTAAGAGAAAGCCCTGGAAGTCTACAGTTTTAATATCTTCTTAAGAGCAAGCAAGGTTGGGGGGAAGATAGTATAGCAGTCAAAAGCACAGGCTCAGAAATACCTGGGTTCATACCCTCTCCATCACTCACTATATGGCTTTGTATGAATTACTCTAATTCTGTCAGTGGTTGTATAGACAAAATGAGATAATACATGTAAAGTGCCTGGTACACATAAATGTTCGACCTATATTTAGCATCTTTATTTTTAAAAATGAGACTTGTAGATACTACACTATATGTTAACTAACTTGAATTTAAAAACTAACTTGGAAGGAAAAAAAAACTAAAAAAAAATTTTTTTACAAATAATAATATTAGTAAGACTTGTAGGAAACTCCATTTCTCTAACCCAGTTAATTGCCAGTGAAAAAGTCTAGTGATCTTTAGTGAACTAGATTTTTTTTTTAATATGGCTAGTCTAAGGCTTACGTAAGCATTTTCTTTGCCTATAAAATGCTCCTAATGGGAATAATTCTTTGAATTGATCTACAAGGGACAGAAAATTCGAAACAAAACTTAGACTAACTAAAATTTTTAAGAAGTCTTCTTCACCACAACTCTCTGAATCTGTTGGACTTTTCCAACCTCTACACCATCCTTATGTCCTCACACTAGTGTTTTTAATTTAGCACCATTCTATATATCGTGATATCAATATAAAATGCCTCTCAACAGATAACCCAAATGGAAAAACAGAGAACTGCATAGGCTTTTACTAGAGAATAGGAGTGAATATGAGGATGCCACATTGCCCTCTCAGGAATAAGAATTCAAGACCAGGGACTTTGATTCACAGGAATGTTATTGCAAAGCAATAGACAGGGGGTAAAAAAATCCAAAAACCAGTAATCCAGATGCTGGAAACCAGTGTAAACCTGAAAAAGAAGAAATGTAGATAGGATCTTTCTAAAAAGTGAGAGTATTTTATCAGACACCAGGGATTGGGTAAAGTCCTAAGTAGAGAAAAAAAGTATAGTACACAAAAGTTGGAACAAAAGATCAGAGCTGAGAAAGTAGAGTTAATTGGATAAATGGGATATCTTTGGCCTCAGGCCATCTTGTTGGATTTAAATGGGACTTACCTTAGGGAGTAATTCTGGGCCTGACAAAGAAATTTAAAGCTTAAGGGTATTTTTGAATATCAGTAACTGACCTGGATTTTGGCTTTGATTTTCCTGCATCCCCTTTTGTTTATTTATATAGTTGAAATGTCTGCAATCGTTTAGTTTCACTTTATAAGGAGAGATTAATTTGGTCACTTTACCAGACTCAGCTTCATTTTGAACAAGCTTTGATCTTATGGGCTCAGTCTTGGATTAAAGTTGTTACAGAGGCTGGATAAGGCATATCTCAGCAACAATCAGAGACCAAGATGGCAGAGCTGTAGAGGGGCCAAACCAAAGAAAAGGATAATAGCCTGGGAAAAAAGATGGAAATAAAGGCTTAAAAGTATAGGTTACTCCTAGAATCCAGAGAGGGAAGCTAGTGAGCTAGGTGAGGAAAATAGAGGATGAGTGAGAAGTGATAGAAGACAGATCCAAACAGGTACCCAGAGATCTCCAATAACACACAAACACCGGAATCATTGAAAAATACTTTGAACAGTGATTTTTCCTCTGCCTAGAATGCCCTTTTCTGAGATATCCACAGAACTTACTTTCTTACTTCCTTCAGACCTTGATCATCAAATGTGTCCTTCAAACTCTTCTCTGGTTGTTCTATCTAAAATGCCCCCCCCCCCACACACACACACATCTTCTTCCCTAGCTCTCTTGTTTTTGTTCTTAGTTCTTATCAGTGTCTATTATATATTTTATTTATTTACCTTTAGGCTTGCCCATGTCAGCTTATGACAGAGATCTTTGTTCATTGCTATATCCCCAATACCTAGAAGAGTGATGGGCACATATTGTTAGTTGATACTCATCAAATATTTGTTACAATAAATGTTGAAGAGTTTGTTAGCTGATCATAAAGATAACTTGTTAAAAATAATTAAAAGTACCAGATCACAATTTATACATCCTTTTTGGAGAAGATAGAAGAGATAGTACTGAGAATAATCATTTGATAAAGAGTATCATGAATCTTAAAACTAAAAAGGGATCTTGGAAATAATCTAGTTGGAAACTATCATGGATTGAATGTCTGTGTCCACCCAGAACTCATATGTTGAAGTCTGAACTCTCATTGTGATGGTATTGGGAGGAGTCTTTGGGAAGTACTCAGGTTTAGATGAGGTCATGAGAGTGGAACCCCCATGATGCTAGCCAGGAAGAGTCCTAATCAAGAACTAATTTACCACCACATTGATCTTCAAATTCCTAGCCACCAGAACTGTGAGAATTAAATGTCTGTTATTTAAGCCATTCAGTCTATGGTATTTTCTTTAAGCAGCCCAAGCTAAGACAACCATAATGTCCTTTATTAGAAGGCTGGTTAAATCAATTATGGTCAAATAAATAACCATATGATCAAGTATTATGCAACTGTTAAATAAAGAATGAAGAAGCTATATGGTGTTATAGAAAGATCTCAAGAGAGATCTATTAAGAGATCTATGAAGATAAAAAAGCAAAGTCCAAAACAATATAAGTACTCCCTTATAAGAAGAGAGCACAAACAAAAATGTGCATTTGTATATAATTGTATAAACACTAAAAAAATGTTTGAGAATACATAAGAATCTAAAGGTAGGAACTAGACAAATACATAAAATTCTAAAGTAAGGTAAGGAACTGGGGCACCTGGGTGGCTCAGTTGGCTAAGTGTCCGACTTCGGCTCAGGTCATGATCTCACTGTTTGTAGGTTCAAGCCCTGCATCAGGCTCTGTGCTGACAGCTAGCTCAGAGCCTGAAGCCTGCTTCAGATTCTGTATCTCCCTCTCTCTCTGACCCTCCCCTGCTCACGCTGTGTCTCTCTCTCTCTCTCAGAAATAAATAAAACATTAAAAAAATATAGTAAGGTAGGAACAAGACAGATAGGAGACAAGAATGGAAGAAATAATTTGCACTTCATAACATTTTACATTTAGCTTTTTGAACTACGTGAACAAATTGGCTTTTCAAAAAATATTTTTAAATGTAAACTCCTAACCTCTCTCTGGAACTAAAGACTATTTGCCTGACATTTCTGAAATGTCTAACAGGCTTCTCAAATACATGCTCAAAACATTGAACCTGCTCCTCTCCCACTCTTCTCTAACTCAGTAAATAATACTACCATTCATGCTCTTACTCAAGTTCCAAATCTGAGAGCTATTCTGCATTCCTCTTTCTCCCACCCCCGTGAAATTAAGTCCCATCATTTCTTCCACTGTGATACAGCCCTAAAGTGCCACTTCCTACCATCTCTACCATTATCATGCTAATACCAGCAATTGTTATCTCTAACCTGGACTACTGCAATAGCCTTGGAGGTGTAACTCAAAGTGAGATCCACAGACAAGAAGTGTTTATTTCTAATCCACAATAATATAAGAAACTTGCACCAAAATGAAAATCAACTACTTCACTAAGTGTATGTTTAGTTCAGTTAACAATTTTTCCCCATATGAAGACCTTCTTTTCTTGTGTGTATGTGTGTGATCAATAAAGATTTAATTGTATAAGAAGTTGCTAAAGGGCACCAGGGTGGCTCAGTCCTTAGGTATCTGACTTTGGCGCAGGTCATGACCTCACGCTTTGTGAGTTTGAGTACCACATCGGGTGAACATGAGCCTCACTTTGGGTGAACACCAGCCTTGCTTCAGGTAAAACATGAGCCCTGCTTCAGGTGAGCCCACTTCTCTCTCTCTCTCTCTCTGCCCTTCACTCACTTGTGCCCTCCCCCTCTCTCTCACACACACACACAAAAGAAATTGCTAAAATGTTTACAACATACATTTATAATAATTTATAATTACCATGTAGCATCTTAGAAATGCTTACTGTATAATATCAAATATCCAATATAAACTTGTGTCCATGCTGTGTTCACAACTATACAAAAATTATGGTTGCATATATATAAAGGGCAGAGAAAGAATCTAGGGGAAAGAGCTGCTTTGTTATGGTAGTAATACAGTGGATTGTTTTGTTTTAATTTCTGGAATTCTTTTTTTAGTAGTTTATTTTATTTTGTTTTCTTTTATTATTTTTAACTTAAATCCAAGCTAGTTAACATATACTGTAATGATCTGAGGAGTAGTTTTAGTAATTCATCACTTATATATACCAACCAATGCTCATCCTAATAAGTGCCCTCCTTAATGCCCATCACCTGTTTGGCACATCCCTCCACCCAACACCCCTCCAGCAACCTTCAGTTTGTTCTATATATTTAAGAGTCTCTTATGGGTAGGGACGCCCGGGTGGCTGTCAGTTAAGCATCCGACTTTGGCTCAGGTCATGATCTTGCAGTTTGTGGGTTCGAGCCCCACATCGAGAGTCGGGCTCTGTGCTGACAGCCAGCTCAGAGCCTGGAGCCTATTTCAGATTCTGTATCTTGCTTTCTCTCTGAACCTCCCCTGCTCACACTCTCCCTCTCTCTCTCTCTCAGAAATAAATAAAACATTTAAAAAAAGAGTTTCTGGGGCGCCTGGGTGGCTCAGTTGGCTGAGCATTCGGCTTCGGCTCAGGTCATGATATTGTTCGTGGGTTCGAGCCCCATGTCGGGCTCTGTGCTGACAGCTAGCTCAGAGCCTGAAGCCTGCTTCTGATTCTGTGTCTGCCTCTCTTTCTGTCCCTCTCCTGCTCACGCTGTCTCTCTCTCAAAAATAAATAAAAAATTTAAAAAAAAAAAAAGAGTTTCTTACGGGTTGTCTCCCACTCTCTTTTTATCTTATTTTTCTTTCCCTTCCCCTATGTTCATCTATTTTGTTTCTTAAGTTCCACATATAAGTGAAGTTATGTATTTTTCTTTCTCTGACTGACTGATTTCACTTAGCATAATACATTCTAGCTCCATCCAAGTTGTTGCAAGTGGCAAGATTTCATTCTTTTTCATCGATGAGTAGTATTCCATTGTATATATATACCACATCTTCTTCATTCATTCATCAGTTGATGGACATCTGGGCTCTTTCCATAATTCGGCTCTTGTTGATAGTTCTGCTATAAACACTGGGGTTCATGTGCCCCTTCAAATCAACATTTTTGTGTCCTTTGGATAAATAGTTAGTAGTGTAATTGCTGAGTCGTAGGGTAATTCTATTTTTAAATTTTTGAGGATTTTTAAATTTTAAAACTTGATACTGCTTTCCCAAGTGGCTGCACCAGTTTGCATTCCCACCAATAGTGCAAAAGTGTTCCCTTTTCTCCACATCCTTGCCAACATCTGACAGGTGTGTAGGTGGTATTTCACTGTGGTTTTGATTTGTATTTCCCTGATGATGAGCGGTGTTGAGCATCTTTTCATGTCTGCTGGCCATCTGGATGTTTTCTTTGGGAAAGTGTCCATTTATATCTTCTGCCCATTTCTTCACTAGATTATTTGTTTTTTGGGTGCTGAGTTTGAAAAGTTCTTTCTAGATTTTGAATACTAACCCTTTATTCAATAAGTCATTTGCAAATATCTTCTCCTATTCTGTAGGCTGTCTTTTAGTTTTGTTGGTTGTTTCCTTTGCTTTGCAGAAGGTTTTTATCTTGATGAGGTTCCCGTAGTTCATTTTTGCTTTTATTTCCCTTGCCTCCAAAGACATGTCTAGTAACTTTGACTGAGGTCAAAGAGGTTCCTGACTGTTTTCTCCTCTACGATTTTCCTGTCATAAATTTAGGTCTTTTATCCATTTTGAATTCATTTTTGTGTATGGTATAACAAAGTGGTCCAGTTTCATTCTTTTGCATGTCGCTGTCCAGTTTTCCCAACACCATTTGCTGCAAAGGCTGTCTTTTTTCCATAGGAAGACTTTCTTGGTGATAGAGGGGATGCATATCTTTTTGCAGGCGCGCACTTTGAGTAGCACTTTTGCTGGTTTCACTGCTGCCACTGTTGCCCATTTGTACATATACCCATTCTTTCTTTAGAAGCCAATTATAATTTTTAAAACATTAATTATACCATGTTGCCCCCAGCTTAAAACCTTCCAAAGCCTTCTCATGCCAAAAGAATAAAATCTAAAATTCCCTACTGAATTTGCCTGACCTGGCCAAATATTCCAGCCAAATCCTTTCCCATCTTTGGGCCTTTGGGCCCTCTGCCTAGAATTCTCAGCCCCTATATTAGTGTCATCATTTAGGTCTTAGCTCAAATGAAGACATATGGTCAATATTGTAAGTGATTTTTATCCCCCCAGCTTTTTAAAAATTTATTTATGTATTTATGTATTTATTTATTTATTTATTTTATTTGCTTTTAGGAATTACAGAACCTGGGGGCACCTGGATGGCTCAGTTGGTTAAGCCTCCAACTTCAACTCAGGTCATGATTTCACAGTTCGTGGGTTTTAGCCCTACATCAGACTCTGTGCTGACAGCTCAGATTCTCGAGCCTGCTTTGGATTCTGTGTCTCTCTCTGTCCCTCCTCCACTCACATTCTCTGTCTCTCTCTCAAAATAAATAAATAAACATTTGAAAATTTTAAAAAAAGGAATTACAGAACCAACATATGGTCCTCTTCTTGCAGCTGGACAGAACTGTATGCTAGATAGTACTGTGTGTTATGCACTGAATGTGTCTCCCCAAAATTCACAGACTGAAGTCCTAAACCCCAGTACCTCATTACAAAATACATTAATGTATTGATATAAGATCTCTCAATAGATAATTAAGTTAAAAGGAGGTCATCAGAATGGATCCTAATCCAATCTGATTGGTGTCCTTACAAGCAAAGGAGATTAAGACACAAACATAGAGAGAACATGTGAAGGCATAAGGAGAAGATGACCATATACAAGCCAAGGAGAGAGGCCTCAGAAGAAGTCAACTCTGGTGTCACCTTTATCTCAGGTCTCAAGCCTCCAGAATTGTTAAAAAAAAAAAAAATTTTTCTGTTAAGCCACCCAGTCTGTGCTATGTTGTTATAGCAGCCCTAGCAACTAATACATCATGTATTAGCTAATATCTCCCCTTAATTTGAGTATTCAATCCTAATTTTTCTTTTCCTAGGATATTTTATTTATTTTTCTTTTCTGTATGTGCTTAAGTAGCTACCTGAAATCCTTTTTGGAATCCATCAGTCTCCTGAGGTATGAGTCTAATAATCCTCTCTTAAAAAGTGGGATTAAGATTAATTTGCCATCACTAGTTCTTAATGAATCCTCCTCAATCTTGATTAACACTGCTTTCTTTCCTAAGTGGTTGTATGCCAAGTGACTAATGATCCTCTCAAGAATGTTGCCAGAGGGGCCCCTGGATGGCTCAGTCAATTAAGCACCCAACTACAGCTCAGGTAATGGTCTCATGGTTCATGAGTTCAAGCTCCACACCAGGCTCTGTGCTGACAGCCCAGAGTCTGGGGCCTGCTTCAGATTCTGTGTCTTCCTCTCTCTGCTCCTTCCCTTCCCTGCTCATGCTCTGTCTCTCTCTCTCAAAAATAAATAAACATTAAAAAAAGAAGAAGAAGAATATTGCCAGAGATCTACATCAGGTTGGTGGGGGGAGGCAGGTAGGAAGCATCTGAAGAGTCCAGAACATGGAATGTGGAGCTGATATGAATATCAAGGACTTGAAGTGTGACTTTTGGAATCTGGGCACTGCTTTTAACAAAACTGATCAAAGAAATGGTTTGATACAGCCAGCTATATACTTAAATGAGTATATACTATATACTAATCACATATGGTTATGTCAATTCTTACTGCAATCCTATGAGGTAAATACTAATATCTCTAGTGTAGACAAGAGGAAATTGAGGATCTGAGAGGATCGGTAGCTTCTCCAAGCTCATACAACTAGTAAGTGATAGAAGCTGCTTTAATAACTAGCAGTCTGATTACAGAGCCCATATTTTGGCTGCTGGATTATACTACAGATGACAGAGTACAGAGTCAATCAACTACTATGAGCAAGTACTATGTCTAAAACACTGTCCTGGAGATACTGAATCGGACATAATTCTGCCATCAAAGAGCTCTTAATCTCACTAGGCAAAGCCAATAGGTATACAAATAACTGAATTACAATAGTGTATGATTGAATAATGAAAAAAATAAGTTCTTGTTTCAGAAGTATTAGAATGGAAGAAATGATTCAGTTCTAGAGACAGCTTTCCAGAGGAGTTAATCTGTGATCTGGGTTTTGAGGGAAGAGCTGCTAAAATAAATAAGGAAGTTCTAAGCAGAAAGCATGACCTGTATATAATTGACAATTATATTGTCAAAGGGACAATTATATACTGTAGTCTGGTATTGCTGAAGATAAAATGAGAGGTAAGAGACCGGAAAGGTAGCTGGACATACTGGCATTATGCTTCCCATGGGTGTCCTACACATTTCATGTTTACCCAATTTTCATCATAACTTTTCTCTATTTTTTTTTTTATCATCTCATTTGGGCAAATGGTTTGCTTTACCCACCTGGGGCTACAGCCGATTTCCTTCATTTCAATGAATCTCCTTATTGCCTGACCAGATTCTAAATATTCCTTTTATATTTTCTTTGTGTAGCATGAATTCTATAGCTCTTTGACAGGCTAGGAGAGACAGATATGAACAGGTAATTACTCTGCTGTAAAATAGGTCAATCTTAGAGATATGCCCCTGGCACGGTGACAGCAAGAATCAACATGTGTTCTACTCCATTTCAGCAGGAGGCAACAAAACTGAGTTTTGAAGGATTATCAGGTATTCCAAGCAGAGTATATAGCATGTATTTTACAGAGGCATAAAGCACAGCTTGTGTGAGAAACATGAACTGGTTTAACCAGAGTGTAAAATGTACCAAGAAAAATGATGAAAAGTGAGCCTGACCATATTAGCAAATACCCAAAAAAGAGAGTTATGGTTTCCAAACCAAGGAGTTCTGGTTTTTCTGGTAAGTAATTGTGAGTAACTGATGAGTTTTAAGAAGCAAAGTAACATGATTAGAGCTTCATTTTAGCAATTGCCTCTGGCAGCATCAAAGAGGGTGAATTCAAAGCAGAGAGATCAGTCAAAATAACTACTGCAAAAGACAAATTAAAGGGCAATTTGGCAACATCTGTTAGCACTGAAAATCTTCATACCTTTTGACTCAGCAATTCCACTTGGAGGAATTCATCCTATGGCTACACTTGTACATGTATAGAAGGTTATATACAAGGTTATTTATAGCACTTAAATTCTTAATAGTCATCCAGAAAAGGAAATAATTTAATGCTAAAAAAAAATTTTATGTATTGATATAAAATTATCTCCAAAAGTTATTATTAAATTACATAAACAAAAATTGTAGAACAACATGTAGTGTATGCCATCATATAAGTAAAAAAGAGAAACAAAAGTATTTTATGATTTTAATATACATACAGTACATGAAAAAACAGCATATGCATAAAATATCTCTGGAAAGAAACACTAGAAACTGATGATAACATTAATTGCTTCTGGGGAGGTGAACCAGGTGGAGAAATAGGAGTGGGAACAGACATTTCATTAGAACTTTTTAATCTGGAACCATGTGAGTGTATTGCCAATTCCTAAATAAATAAATTCAATGTTAATTTAAAGGGGGGGATTTAGTAAGAGATAAAAAGGGGCTCTGAATGAAGACATCAGCAGTCACAGATGAAAAAAGGGAATAGAAAAGAAAAATGTTAAGGAAATAGAAACTAAAGACTTTTATGACTCTTTAGAGAAAGCATGTAAGAGAGAAGAGTTTATAATAACTGGGAAACTGAGTGACCATATTAATGCCACTTATCAAGATAATAAAGACAAAGAGAATAACAAGTTTAAGGAAAGGAAAATAAGCACACCGGTGGACATATTATGTCTGAAGCATTCATTGCAGGAACACATAGTCAGCTGCCTACTAGGTAACTTATTCATCCAATCAACTGTGCTAACCACTGAGAGCATACACATGAAAGTAGACCTGTCCAAGAGGTATTGGACTATATGATCTGGAGCTCAAAAAAGGGGTCTAGAAGAGATATGGCTACAGATTTTCAAGTCATTAAAATATACATAGTTGACAAGGGCTGAATTGTATCCCCCAAAATTTATATGTTGAAGTCCTAAACTCTAGCACCTGAGAACATTTAGAGATGAGGTTTTAGAAGAGACATTAAGTTAAAATAAGGTCTAGAGTGTGCACTAATCCAATATTATTTGTGTCCTTTTTAGAAGAGGAAACTTGGACACAGACAAAAAAGAGAGGAGACAATATATAGACATAAGGATAAGACATCTATCCACACCTGGAACAGAACCTTCTTTCATAGTTCTCAAGAAAATGCCAATGCTGCCAACACCTTGACCTTTTACTTCTCACAATGAAAAAATAAATTCCTGTCATTAAGCCATCCAATCTGTGGTACTTTATGATGGTAGCCCTATATGATGTGGTACCCTTTATGATGGTAACAAACTAATATAGAAATTGTAAGCAATAGAAGCCATAAGCATGGCTTTTATTTTTATTTCTTAAATACAAATCATAGAGGATTCTAGGAAATGGCATAGTTTTGGGATCTACCCAAATCTCACCATATAAATAGATAAAGCAATTATGGTAGGAATATAAAAAGCCCTTGAACAATATGTAAAACAAAACTAGGGTAAAGGTAGCCCTACAAAACACAAAATGTGGGCATAAAAAACAACTACAAGAGCTCCACAGTACCAGTAACAGAGGGAAGTAAAGAGAAGGAAAAAATAGCTGATTGACCTGAGAAGCCAAAACAAAACAAAAAACCCCAACAGATGTTCACTGAAAAGTTCAAAAGGTCAATTTAAAAATAGCAGCTGAAACTAAGAAGGATTTTGCAGACTCTCACATCAAGGAACCATATTAAGATCTGAAGAGGATGAAGGAGTCTTGACCATGTATCTCTCAAAACTAATAAGGTAAAGGATCTCTCAAGTATAGCCCCACACTGAGGAGAAACATCTGAGGTAAGAACCAAATTGAGCAGCATAGTGACAGCAGAGATAAAGAAAAGAGAAGATTCAGGTAAAAACTGGAGAGGGCAATAGAATACAGAGAACTTTAGTGCAGCTCAAAGTTAACTTGTTATCAGTTCAAAATAGGTTATTATAAATATAAGATGATGTATATAAGTTCCATGGTAACCAAAAAGCAAAAATCTACAGTAGATACACAGAAGATGAAAAGAAAGGAATCAAATCACATCACTACTGAAAATCATCAAATCACAATAAAAAGGAATGCAAGAAGAAGAAAAGACCAAAGGAATTAGCAAAAAACCTAGAAACCAATGAATAAAATAACAATAGTAAGTCTGTCCCTATCAATAATTACTTTCAGGGCACCTGGATGGCTCAATTGGTTGAGCGCCCAACTTTTGATTTTGGCTCAGGTCATGATCCCAGGGTTGTGAGATCAAGCCTCACATCAGGCTCCACACTGAACATGGGGTCTGCTTGGGATTCTGTCTGTCTGTCTGTCTCTCTCTCTCTCTCTCCCTCTTCCTATCGCTCTCTCTCTCCTTCTGCCCCTCTCCTCCACTTGCATACTCTATCTAAAGTAAATTAAAATTAATAATAATTATTATTTTCCATATAAATGGATTGAATCCTCCAATCAAAAGATATAGAATGGTTGAAAAAAAAAATAAGACCCAACTATAAGCTGCCTACAAGAGACTCACTTCAATTTTAAAGACACACCTAGACCAAAGTTAAAGGGATATAAAAAAGATATTCTAATGGAAATCAAAAGAAATCAAGACTGACTATACTTATATCAGATAAAATACACTTCAAGCCAAAGACCATAAGAAGAGACAAAGAACTTCATTACATAATGATAAAGGGGTCAGTTCAACAAGAGAATATAATAGTGGTAAGTACTTATGCGCCCAACATTAGATTTACCCAAATATATAAAGCAAACATTGATAGATCTGAATGAAGAAATAGACAGCGACAATAGTATGGGACTGCAATACCCCATTTTCTAAAATGGATAGATAATACAGAATATCAATAAGAAAACAGTGGATTTAAACTACTCTTTAGACCAGATGGACTTAACAGACATTTACAAAACATTCAACCTAAAAGCAGAATTCTACTCAAGCACCGATAGAACGTTTTCTAGGATAAATCATATGTTATGATATAAAACAAGTGATAATAAATTTAAGAAGGCTGTAATCATGTCAAGCATCTTTTCTAACTTAAATGTTTTGCAACTAAAAATTAATTACAAGAAGAAAACTAAAACATTCACAAATATGTGAAGATTAAAAAGCAGTCCCCTAAAAAACCAATGAATCAAAAAAAAAAATAAAAGAGAGAAATCACAAAATGAAAAGAGAAAAATAAAAGAGAAATAAAAATGAAAATATGGGGTGCCTGGGTGGCTCAGTCAGTTAAGCATCCGACTCTTGATTTTGGCTCAGGTCATGATCTCATGGTTCGTGGGTTCAAGCCCCATGTCTGGCTCTGCAGTAGGAAGCCTGCTTTGGATTTTCTCTCTATCCATCTCTCTGACCCTTCTCTGTTCATGCTCTCTCTCTCTCAAAAATAAATAAACATTTAAAAATATTTTAAAAATACAAAATGAAAAATGAAAATGAAAATACTACATACAGAAACTTAAGGGATGTGACAAAATTATTTCTAACAGGAAAGTTTATAGCACTAAAACTACATTAAGAAAAAAATAGATTTCAAATAAACAACCTAAAGTTATACCTAGAGGAACTAGAAAAAGAACAACTAAGCTAAAGAAGAAGAAAGGAAATAACAAGAGATATCAGAGCAGAAATAATTAAAATCAAGACTAAAAAGACAATAATCAAATGAAACTAAGAGCTAGTTTTTCGAAAATATTTTTTAAAATAAGCATTTAATTGCACTTCCGGGGGTGGAGGGGAAGGATTCAAATAAGTAAAATTACAAATAAAGAGGCTGCATTACAATTGATGCCACAAAAATACCAATGATCATAAGAGACTACCATGAACAATTAAAGGCCAACAAATTCGACCACCTAGAAAAATGGATGAATTCCTAGAAACAATCTACCAAGACTAAATCAAAAAGAAACAGGAAATCTGAACAGGTTTATTATTAGTAGGGAGTCTGAATCAGTAATCAAAAACTAAAAAAAAGTCCAAGACCAGATGGCTTAATTAGTGAATTCTCCCACATTTAAGGATTCTACTAATCCTTCTCAAACTCTTCCAAAAAGTGGAAGAAAAAGGAACACTTCCAAACTCATTTTCTGAAGCCAGCATAATCCTGATACCAAAGCAAGATGAGGACACTACAAGAAAAGATAATTACAGGCCAATATCCTTGATGAAAACAGATGCAAAAATTCTCAACAAAATATTAGCAAACCAGGGGCATCTTGCTGGCTTAGTCAGTAGAATATGCCACTCTTAATCTTGAGGTTGTGAGTTCAAACCCCACACTGAGCACAAAGATTACTTTAAAAAATTAGGAAATCAAATTTGGCAATACACTGAAAGAATCATACACCCTGATCAAGTGGGATTTATTACAGAGATGCAAGTATGTTTCAACATCCACAAATCAATGTGATACACATACAAAATGAAGATTATAAATTATATGATTATCTCAGTAAATGAAGAAAAGCTTTTTAAAACATTCAACATGCACTCATGATTAAAAAAAAAAAAAACTCCCAAAAAACTGGGTTTAGAGGGAATGTACCTCAGTATAATATGACAAGCCCACAGCTAATATCACTGAACTCTGGTGAAATGCTAAAGCTTTTCCTCTAGGAACAGGAACAAGACAAGAATGTCCACTCTTGCCACTTCTACTTAACACAGTACTGGAAGTCCTAACCACAGCAGTTAGTCAAGAACAACAAATAAAAGTTATCCAAATTAGAAAAAAAAAAAGTAAAATTGTCTCTATTTGCAATATTATATATAAAAAAATAAAGAGTCTGCAAAAAAAACTTAGAATAAAAGAATTCAGTCAAGTTTCAGGATATAAAATAAATATGCAAAAATTAGTTGCATTTCTATACACTAACAACAAAATATCAGAAAGAGAAAACAAGAAAATAACCCCACTTACAGTTGTATCAAAAAAGAATAAAATATTTAGGAACAAATATAACCAAGGAGGTAAAAGATCTGTATACTGAAAACTATAATATGTTAATGAAAGAAACTGAAGGAGACCCAAATAAGTAGAAAGATACTCTATGCTCACAGACTGGAAGAACTAATGTTGTTAAAATGTACACCTATGCAGAGTCAATGCAATGCCTATCAAATTTCCAATGGTATTATTCACAGAAATCAAACCAAACAATCCTAAAATTTGTATAGAACCAAAAGACATTGGATAGCCAAAGACATCTTGAAAAATAAGAACAAAGCTAGAAGTATCACACTTCTTGATTTCCAACTATATTACAAAGCTACAATAATCAAAACAGTACAGTATTGGCATAAAAACAGACATATAGATAAATGGAACTGAGTAGAGAGCTGAAAATAAACCACATATGTATGGTCAATTAATTTATAGGGATACATGAATATACAATAGGAAAAGACAGTCCCTTCATTAATGATGCTGAGAAAACTGGATAGACACATGTAAAAGAATGAAACTGGACCATTATCTCGCATCATATATATAAATCAGCTCAAATTGGATTAAAGATTTAAACATAAGACCTAAGACAGTAAAACTCCTAGAAGAATACATAGTGAGTAAACTCCTTGACATTGGTCTTAACAGTGACTTTTTGGATTGGAGAACAAAAACAAAGGCAACAAAAGCAAAAATGAAGAAATGAGACCACGTCAAACTTAAGAGCTTTTGTATAGCAAAGGAAACCACCCATAAAATGAAAAGGCAGCTTAATGGGAGAAAATATTTGCAAATCATATATCTAATAAGGAGTTAATGACCAAAATATATCAAGAACTGGAACAACTCAACAACAAAAAAAATCTGATAAAAAAATGGGCAAAGAATCTGAACAGGTATTTTTCCAAATCTATGTACAATAAGATATTACTTCCCATTTGTCAGAATGGCTATAACCAAAAGACAAGGTATAACAAGTATTGGCATGGATGTGGAGAAAAGAGAACCCTTGTGCACTGTTGGTGGGAATGTAAATTGGTGCAGCCACTATAGGAAACAATATAGAGATAACTCAAAAAATTAGAAATAGAACTGCCATATGATCCAGCAATACTTACATACTTCTGAGTATATATTCAAAGGAAATGAAAACAGGATATTTTCTGCACTTCCGTGTTCATTGCTGCATTACTCACAATAACCAACATATAGAAACAACCTAAGTGTTCACCAACAGATAAATGGATAAAGATGCAGTATATATATGCAATAGACTATTATTCACCAATGATCAAAAAGGAAATCCTGCCTTTTGGAACAATATGAGTCAACCTTCGGGGCACTAAACTAGGTGAAATAAGTCAGACAGAGAATGGCAAGCACTCTATGATAGCACTTACATGTATAATCTGAAAGAGCTGAACTGTATACCAAAGACTAGAACAGTGGTTACCAGGATCTGGGGAGTACGGATCATGGGGAGATGTTGGTCAAAGAATACAAATTTCCAGTTACAGGATGAATAGGTTCTGGGGATGTAATGTACAGTACGGTGACTATAATTAACACTACTGTACTACAGGAGCACCTGGGTGGCTCAGTCAGTTGGGTGTCCAACTCTTGATAAGCTCAGCTCATGATCTCATGGTCATGGGATGAAGACCTGCATTGGGCTCTGCACTGGATGTGGAGAATGCCAATTTTATTTTACATTAACTCTTCCCTCTGTCCTGGGATTTCACACCAACTGTTCCCTTTGTTTAGAGCAATTTCCCTGTACATTCTGCATAAAGGGCCTCTGCTCTGTAGAATCCATTTTCTATTAAAGTGAATCATCCTGTTTTATATTCATTCTAGTAATTATTATCTGAAATTACCTTGCTTAATTTCCTTTTGCTGACAGTGTCTTCCATTAGAACAAAAGCTCTTTGAGAAGAACTTGTCCGACTTGGTCACTGCCACAACCCCTGCTCCTAGAATGGTGCCTGGCACATAGCATATACTAAATAAATTAAATCACTTAGAAAGAATGAATAGTGAGCGATGGACATGGAGTAGGGCACTTGTGGGGATGAGCACCGGGTGTTGTATGGAAACCAACATGACAATAAACTATTAAAAAATAAATAAATAAAGCACTAGATCTTCGGGGGGAAAAAAGAAAGAATGAGTAGTATGAGAAGAGAAGAAAACCAAAGACAAAACCATGGGGAGCACCTATATTTAAGAGACAAGAAAGAGAAAGCAGTGAAGAAATCTTCAAAGAAGGTGTCCCAAAAGCCAGACAGGAAAGTGTCCTGATCAATTTGGTTCTTGAATCCTTACATCATTTACTGCTTATAGTTTAGAACTTCCTCCTTGGACGTGATGTTTGATATTCTTCAGCTGGTACTGACTTCTGGTCTCCCCCTGCTCCAATTACCTCTTGAATTGAGAAGCTTCCAACTGCTTCAGGAAACCTCCTCCAACACTACCCTCTGAGGGTCCACCCTTAACACAGCCCTTTGTGCCTGGAATTCCTGCCAGATGCACCTCAGGAATGTGGGCTAACTAGAAACAAATTGATTGTATGGTAAATGACACAGAAACAATTTCTCAGATGTCTCCATAATCATTATCACTGAAACAAATCACCAAGGGTAAAGACCAAAGGTAAGAGTTAGAAAAAGAATTGCACACATAGAAAGAACTCAGAGAAGAAATTGGAAGTGACAATTTAACAAAGAAATATTTGCTGAAGAATTAGAAATGCTAAGTATCAAATAGAAACTGAAATTAGGAGTAGATAAGATCTGAAGCATAATGTCCTCAAACTGTCATAGTTGTCAAATTTCATACTTAACAAAAATATGTACTTCAATAGGGAAGAATTGGGATTCTAAGGAGGAAATCATGGAAAATAATGACAAAGAGATCTATACAAAAGCAAAAACAAATGATGAGGAAACATAATATTGTGCAGACACATAGCAGGATAATCTACTGATATATTAATTTGCTCTGTAATTTTCTCTCCACTATTCTAGTCAGGTAGCCATAAAAACCCTTTGGAATTTGCTTCTAGGAAACCATCTCAACTCTGACTTTTCCAAAAAGCTAAGTCTTCTCTGAGAGCGAGACATGGAGACTAATGCTTTAAGTGAGCAAGGCAATATTAGACAAACTAAAGGACTGGAGGAGATTCTCTAAGACAAAGAAAGAGAGAAGGTTTAGAAGTGAGATTAAACATGGAACAGAGTCAGCCCCACAAGGATAAAGGATAAAGGACTACATGTGAAATCATTCCAATGATATGCTTACAGAAGAAAATAAACACCAAGTACCACAAAGTTGAGAGCAACAATAAAGTTCTTTTCAAGAAAATCTATGGTCACTGTGAGAGGTACCTGATGCATTTCAAAGAATACTTGACTTAAACTAGAGGACCACCTTTAGAAAAGCTTCACTGAGTAGCAGAAGAAACTCCAGTGACACTGCCAACACTTTGGATTGACCAGTTCCTCACCTACTGTGATAATAAGACTGGCATCCTTGTATAAACTAACAGAATGGGGAAGAAGATCCCAGAGGTGAGTGCCATGCTATAAGAGGAGGCTTTTAAGCTAAAGCAGATTTGAGCCTTAGAGAAATTACAGCATGTGACATTCTTCACATGCCAATATTTTGGATTAAAATTCATAACCATCACAGACATTTAGAATAAAAAGTTAGGGATACCTGGGTGGCTCAGTCAGTTAAGCAAACAACTCTTGATTTGGGCTCAGGTCATGATCTGACTGTTTGTGGGACTGAGGTCCACACTGGGTTCTGCACTGACAGCAAGGAGCCTGCTTGGGATTCTCTCTCCTCTCTCTCTCTTTCTCTCTCTCTCTCTCTCTCTCTCTTTCCCTCCCAGATTTGTGTTCTTGCTCTCTCTCAAAATAAACTTAAAAAATAAATAAAGAATCTAGAGGAATTCCAATGAACACAGCACAAGAGATGGCAGTTTTGAAAGAAGAATAAAAAAAGGCAAATGTTCCAGTAGCAATGGGAAAGAAAGAATAACAAATAGAAGTGGAACAAATCACATGCATTAGGGTCCTCCAGGAAAACCAAACCAAAAGGAAATATAGGAGATAGATAGATAGATGATAGATAGATAGATAGATAGATAGATAGATAGATAGATAGATAGATATAGATATAGATAGATATCAGTGTCTATATCTATAGCTCTCTGTCTACACACACAAACCCCCCCCCACACATACACACACAGAGGGAGAGAGAGAGTTACAGAGTGGGTGAGTAGGCTGGAGACCCAGGGGAGTTGTAGTTTAGCCCAAAGGCAGTTCTGCTGGCAGAATTGGCAGAATTCCTTCTTGTTCTGGAGAGGTCAGTTTTTGTTCTATTAAGGCATTCAACTGATTGGGTAAGATTTACCCACACTAAAGAGTGTAATTTGCTTTACTCAAAGTCCACTAATGTAAATGTTAATCTCATCCAAAAAACACTTTCACAGAAACATCCAGAAGAATGTTTGATGAAACATTTGGACACTGAGGGCCAGCCAAGTTGACACATAAAATTAACCATCATATCATATATTCCCTGAATGCCAGGGCAATTTCCATTTATCTATGTAAGAGACCTTGAGTTGTTAATACTTGAGCATCTATTTTAGAAATCACTTGCTATATAAAACCGAAGAAAGTGTGTTAGGTTATTGCAAATATTTTGAAGCAATAGATACATCTATACTTAAGTTCTAATGTAAAAAATTTAAAGGATGAAAAACTTTCAAATAGTGGAAAAATCTGAAAGCTGATTTTAAAAGGATATATCATATAAAGAGTTTGTGTGAATTATTCTATTTTTCCTAAAATGGAGAACAAGGGGCAAGGGATCATAGACTGGCACAATAAAAATAATTCTCTCCCACCTCAATCTTTTACCAAAAGCTAACATGGCCCTCTCTTCTCCTTCTTAGCATCTAAAACCTAAGAGTCAGAAGAAATGAAACTAACCCATTATACTTTACCAAGGTGGCCCAACAACTGATATTTGACAAGGGCCTAGAAACATTCTCTGTTGGGTATAATGAGCCTAAACTAAGTCCCCAACGAGTGCAGGCCATGAAACATGGCAAAAATTTGACATATTAAAAAACACAGTGTGACCTTCACTGGCATTATCATACATCTTTGTTCTACTGAACGACTGTAGATTGAGCCAGTAAACTGAGTCTTAACTGTGTGACACATCTAAGACACATCTCCATCAGATTTGTCTTCACACAGCTTCCTTGAACTGCCAAAAAGGTATAGATTATACTATTGTTCTTCAGTTTTTCAATCCACAGTTCAGATTGCTCAAGCAGATCTACTAATTCATATCAGAATGATATGTATGTGTTAAAGACCTTTATCTTCAGAGCATACAGTATTTATATCTCAGGTCTATTCATAATGTATATCATGGCTAATGAATCTTTGAATTTAATCAAACTCTTTCCAAATAAGTTGATTTTCAAAGTGTCTTTCTTAAAAGGCTATCTTTCATTTTCTATTCTTATACATAAATATCTCTCAAAAATAAACTCTGAATATCCTTCCAATTCAATACCCTTATTGTAAAAGGCGAAAGATTTATGCGATCTGAAGAGAAACCAGAGTATCAATATCCTTATTGTATAATCATTTTACAAAGTTAACAAGCTCTAATTACTTACACAATATGAGTTAGGAAAATTCCTTCTCTGATAGGCCTTAAATAAGATTTCTGAGGGGCACATGGGTGGCTCAGTCAGTTAAGCGTCTGACTTCAGCTCAGGTCATGATCTCACAGTTCATGAGTTCGAGTCCTGCATCTGGCTCTGTGCTGACAGCTTAGAGCTTGGAGCCTACTTTGGATTCTGTCTCCTTCTCTCTCTGCCTCTCCCCAATGTGTACTCTGTCTCTCTCTCAAAAATAAATAAAACATTAAAAATTTTAAATAAAGAATAAAATAAAATAAAAATAAGATTTCTGAGATAAAGGCTTTTGATCCATGGCTTTGCCCGGCAACAGGACCTGTATTTCAGGTTTCTCCATATACCTGAAATACACCATTCATAACATCACAGGAAAGTGCTAGTTTGAGGCTAGCAAAGTAAACATGTACATCTAGGAAGCCAGATGCTATAGCCGAATCCCAACTCTAATTGTTCAATCATTCATGATATTCATGACATTTAGTATTTGATAGCTCATGTACTTACAAAATATAATCAATCATCACAATGGTTATATGATAAAAGGTAACAGGCAAAATGTAGTAGTGTGCCGGGAAATCACTTTAACAAGATACAAAAATATAGCCATGATTTCATCCTTTTATATATCTTTAAGAATTCTGTATTAGCTTTGTCACCTAGCTGTTTATCATTTAGAGAATCATTAAATTCTCTAATATCAGAGTTTAAAATATATAACACTTGATTGTGTATTATAAAGCTACAGGGTAAGAGGGGTGACATAACATCTTTCAAATCTGACTTTCAAAATTTAGGATTCTAGGACTCATGTCCCTGAAGTTATCAGAAAATGATAGCTAAGAGCAATTGTATAAATTTACTGACAAGGTATAAAATTCAGTTATTGTAAGATTTTCCAGGGCACCTGTGTGGCTCAGTTGGTTGGGCAGCTGACTTTGGCTCAGGTCATGATGTCGTGGTCCATGGGTTTGAGCCCTGTGTCAGGCTCTGTGCTGTTGGCTCAGAGCCTGGAGCTTGCTTCGGATTCTGTGATTCCCTCTCTCTCTGCCCCTCCCCCACTCAAGCTCTGTCTCTCTCTGTCTCAAAAATAAAATAAACATTAAAAAAAAAAAGATTTTCCAATCAGGCTAGGCAATCTTGTTTGCAGCCATTATAAATAGGGCTTAAGAATTATCTGAACATGTTATTTAATACTGACTATAATGTATGGGCAGTTGTAGTGTGCTTCTCACAGATACACTGAAAGACAGCTTGCATTTAAACAGTGTTACATAATCTTGGAAGATGAGGTTAAAAAAAAAAAAAGAAAAAAAAATAAGAAAAGATAGAGCGATACTAGCCACCAAGCAAAGCTGGTATGCAGAAGCCAAAATATTAATTCACTTTGGCAAAGTTGACTAGAATATCCTTTATTATACACAGGAGTACATGTGTACTTTTAAGTGTACTTGATCCTACTTCATTAAACCAGGATTTTATAGGTAATTATTACTCAGGCCCCCATCAGAAAACATACGGAAAATCTGAGAAAGGTTCAATAAGTTTTACAAGATGGGCAAGATGTAGGAAAACCAAAGAGAATAGTATCTGGGGCCCAGTTGAGCTTTATTACCCTTGAGTCTGAAGAGACAAGGGAAGAAAAGAGAAGGGTGAAGTGGGCCGCTTTAAAAGAAGCTATCCCTCACTGGAAAACAGTGTGGAGGTTCCTCAAAAAATTAACAGTAGAACTCCCCTATGACCCAGCAATAGCACTGCTAGGAATTTACCCAAGGGATACAGGAGTGCTGATACATGGGGCACATGCACCCCAATGTTCATAGCAGCACTCTCAACAATAGCCAAATCATGGAAAGAGCCTAAGTGTTCATCAGTGGACAAATGGATCAAGAAGATGTGGTTTATCTATACAATGGAATACTACATGGCAATGAGAGAGAATGAAATCTGGCCATGTGTAGCAACATGGATGAAAGTCAAGGGTGTTATGCTGAGCAAAATAAGTCAGGCAGAGAAGGACAGATACCATATATTTTCACTTATCAGTGGAACAGGAGAAACCTGACGGGGGACCATGGAGGAGAAGAAGGGGAAAACCAGTTGGGGAGAGGGAGGGGGGCAAACCATGAGAGACTCTTGAATGCTGAGAACGGACTGAGGGCTGATGGGGTGGGGGAGAAGGGAAGAGGGTGATGGGCATGGAAGAGGGCACTTGTTGGTATGAGCACTGGGTGTTAGATGGAAACCAACTTAACAATAAACTATTTAAGAAAATAAGTAAAAAAATAAATAAAAAATAAAAGAAGCTATCCCTTTGGCAGAGGCTAACAGAAACTCACTCTTCCCTCTGATCTCTTACTGGGGTTTCTTATTGGCCAATAAGAAACCAATGGGAAACCAGAGAACAAGGAATTCATTGATACAATCCATTTACATCAGCTTCCCAGAACATAAAGCAGGTGGAGAAGGTTGAGGAGTGGCTCTAGAGTGGGAAATGTAAAACATCATAACAGATTTTTTTTTTAATGAAATAAAATGAGGTTTATATATCCCTTTGGCCCATGAAAGAGCTTCAAGGAGTCTAGGAATTAGCAGAAGCAGGTTGTCATAGATTGTTACAGTAACGGCTCTGGCAAATCACACCTCTCAGTATTCACATTTCTCAGTATTCACACCCTTGTTCATCACCCCTCCTTCCATACTGACCCTGGGCTTGCCCGTATGACTTGATACGAACAACAGAACATCAACATATATAATATAAGCAAAAGGTTAATAGGTGACCTCTTGGAATACTGCCCCAATAGGTCTAGGCCGTGTGGAAAGAGAAGCGCAGCTGTCCTGGTTGTCCCAGCTTGAGCCTTGCCCCTAGTAGACTGCCTCAGCATGAGTAAGCCCACTCAGAAAAACTGCCCAGTCAACCTACAGAATCATGAGAAATAGAAATTGTTTTTGTTGTAAGCACTGAGTTTGGGGTGGTTTATTATGCAGCAATAGATAACTGAACACAACCTGACTTGACTGAGGAAAGGCTAAACTCCAGTGCTATAAGAATCAATCATGTTCAAATGATATTCTTACAGCCCAATTCTCTCTGCCTTTAAACTCTGCTCTGCTCTCTCACCCTCTGTGTATTGACTTAATTCTCAGAGAGGTTCTCCTCTTGTGGTCAAAAGATGGTTATAGCAGGATGTGGAGAAAAAGGAACCTTCGTGTACTGTTAGTGAGAATGTAAATTGGTGCAGCCAGTGCAGAAAACAGTGCGGTGTCTCCTCAAAAAATTAAAATAGAAATATCATATGGTCCTGTAATTCCACTACTAGCTATTTACCCAAAGTAAACAAAAACACTAATTCAAAAAATATATGCACCCCAGTTTATTGTGGCATTATTTACAATAGCCAAGATATGGAAGCAACCCAAGTGTCCACCGATAGATGAATGGATAAAGAAAATATGATACATACACACACACACTGGAATATTACTTTTTTATTACCATTAAAAAAGAATGAGATCTTTCCATTTGTGACAACATGGATGGACCTACGAGGTATTATGCTAAGTAAAATAACTCAGACAGAGAAGGACAAATACCACACACTTTCACTTATAATGTGGAATCTAAAAAAACAAAATAAATGAACAAACAAACAAAAAGCAGAAACAGACCCATAATACACAGAATAAACTGATGGTTGCCAGAGGGGAGGAAGTTGAGAGACAGGCAAAATGGGTGGAATGGAAGTACAGGCTTCCAGTTATGGAATGAATAAGACTTGGGGATGAAAGGTAAGGCACAGGGAATACAGTCAATGCTACTAAAATAATGTATGATGACAGATGGTAGCTACATTTGTCGTGAGCATAGTATAATGTATAGACTTGTTGAATCACTATGTTGTACACCTGAAACTAATGTAACATTGTGTGTCAACTATACTTCAATTTTAAAAAAGATCACTGGGGCACCTGGGTGGCTTAGTCAGTTAAGTGTCAGACTTAGGTCATGATCTCATGGCTTGTGGGTTGGAGCCCTGCATCACTCTCTGCTGTCAACACAGAGCCCATTTCTGATCCTCTGTAACCCCTCTTATGACCCTCCCCTGCTGGTTCTCTCTCAAAATAAATAAATAAATAAATACACTTTAAAAAAAAAAATAAGAGAGTTGGTTGTAGCACTCCCAGATTTCACATCCTCTATGTTCAAATGCAATAGGACTTTTCCTCCACAGTTGGACAAAAGAGACAAATTGCTGGGAGCTGCACCGGCCTCTCTGGATGACAGTCACAGCAAGGAAATGGCAGTGTTTGCACAGCTCCTGCCATGAGAAACGAAAACGGGTATCTCCTTCTGCTACTACTGGCTCATGTTGGAAATGAGCCTACTGGTATTGACCAGGCCTCACAATATTCCAAATCAGACCGATATTCCCCACACAGATTCCTCATAAGGAAAAGCATATTCCTGCCTTTTCAGAAGAGATTTTAGATGAAAGCACTGTGGAGGACTGTCAAAAGGCTCTTCCTATGGGCCTTGAAGATCTAAGACTTATATAATAAAGGGGGTTAAGAACACAGGAGTTACAATTGAGCCTGGCCGCAAGACAAAGAGCCTAATTTAGAGTTAAGGGCCCCGAGACAAAGAGCCTAATTTAGAGTTAAGGAACAGATAAGGGCAGAATGTAAGTTAATTCTTATACCTTTTCTAACCGGTGATGTATGGCAGTCTCTCCCCTAAGGCCTACTTTCCGCAAACACCCTCCCTTACACTGGTGGCTGGGATGAGGATAGATAAGAGTAGCTAAAACATAACCCAAAAACAAAGGCCGACACATTTAGGGCCTCCATGGTGTTTACACATTCAGCATCAAGTCAAAAAGGTTGCCACAAACAACTTATTAACCAGCTCAAAAACATTCGTCCTCTTGTGAGCCAGACAGAATGACTCCTAGCCTATCTATACACAACTTAGCCTATGTCCTAATCCTAGCCTTATTAACTTAGAACAAATATGTACGTCATCCTCTTTTTCACTAAGAACATCGTGTTAATTCCTCAGTTGTAAGATTTACTCAACCTCACTATGATTGGGGTAATTCTGCAAGAATATTTCTGAAAAACGTGTTCTTGTACACTTTTCAAAGTATCTTATCACAAAGAGCTCTCCATTGTAAAAATTCCTTTTTCTGATCTCATGTTGTCATTGGACCTTTAAAGACACCAAAACCGACAGGACAGAGATGCCTGCCTGGTGATCAGAAAGAATCTCGGGGCTTTCTCACTCTCTCCTGGCGACACCGTCCATCCTTCAGGGAACCCCGGACCTGCTGGAGCTGGCCTCCGGCAACAAATCTGACTCTCACTGGCTCAAACTGGATTGTTTCTACCTACAGACCAATCACTGTAGCCAGGTGGATGGGATTTGACTGGTTAAGCCAATCAAGCCCTACCCTAGAGCTGAGAATGAGTAGCTGCAGCCAAATAATATCAACTGAAATTAAATAAAGGATATATCCATGAGAAAACTAAGAGAAGTTGGAAAAGGGAGGGGGGATCAGTGTGGATGTCAGGTGGCCAAAAATGATAAACTTGTAGTACAAATCCCAAATGCATACCCCCACTCGTCACCATTCTCCCAAATTCTAGACTTGTTTAACCAATTGCATATTTGGTATTTTGTATGGGATGTCTCCAAACATCTTAAACTTTAAATGTCCCAAACTGAACCACCTATGGAAAAGAGCTCTGGAGGTGGAGTGCTCCACTTGCTCTTTATTGTAGCTCCTAAATCTTATCCCCACTCTTCTCCTGCCAAAGCCCCCTAATCTTTCAAGTAGGCCAACAGATTTTAACACTAGCTTCTTTTCCTTGTTACTGTCATCCTTCAAACCTCTGCATTACATCTCCTCATTTACTGATGACTCTAGCACCTGTTTTACAGTCTTTATTCCCAGCACTATTCCCATCAATTATAGTGCTCTCAACATCCACAGTGATGATTCACCTAACACTTTACATTGTCTGTTTCTCAACCTCCTTGCCTCCAATGATCATTTCATTCTTCCAGCTCAACCACCCATTCACATGGTAACACTGTTGATTCTATCTTTACCAACAACTATACTACCTCCAAAATCTCAAATTCCAGAACCCTATTATCTAATGCTTCCATTTCCTATCATTTCTAGTCTTCCCACTGCAGCTCCTCCTTGGGCTTAATGAAACCTCCAGTCTGTGGACACGATCACTTCCTCATCACAAATCATCTCCCATCCAGTTTATCTTTCCTTGTTTATTGTTCAAGTCATTTCCTTGCAAACACTCTTAACTCTTCTAGTCCTTTCTTCCTTCATGATCTTGCCTGGCAAAACTTTAACCCTAACTAGTCCTACCTACTCCATACCTGCACCCAAGCATCTAAATATTTCTAGAAAAGGGGGCACCTGGGTGGCTCAGTTGGTTAAGTGTCCAACTTTGGCTAGGTTATGATCTCGCAGTTCAGGAGTTCAAGCCCCGCATCAGGCTCTGTGCTGATAGCTCAGAGCCTGAAGCCCACTTCAGATTCTGTCTCCCTCTCACGCTCTCTGCCCCTCCCCCACTCATGCTCTGCCCCCCTCTCTCTCAAAAATTAATTTAAAAAATTAAAAAAATAAATATTTCTAGAAAAGAAAAGCTTAAAACTTTATTCATAATAAATTTATGGCCATAAATGTCATGCGTACACATGACCCTGCCAACCAATCCTACTCCACTTCCCTGGTCTGCCTTTCTTACTCTGTATACTGACAATTTCACATATCCTTTCTCGCAAACCTCTTATACCCCATTATTTCCACTATCAGTTGATGACCTTGCCTCATGATTATTTGAGAAAATACAATGAGTCAGGACCTGCATTATCTGTACCTATACTTCCTTCTGTGGAGGAAGTGACATCTATTGCTAACCACCTGAAGGAGCAGACCCAAGATGCCAACTACTGCATGATTTGCAGGTGTCAGGGTCACCAAAAAACATGACTCACACAAGCAATGGATGTAACGTTTTACTCACACAAGAAGATCAGCAAGATCAGCCTCAATAGTAAGCATCAGTCTCCCATGGCCAGCACATCTCACCCCACAGCTGCTGCATGGAGATCATCTATCTATACCCCTCCTGTGATGCAAGTGAAGGATACTCATCTCTCCCTGCCAGGAACAGATACAGTAGTGGGGTTGTCCATGTACCCTATGATGCACACACTTTAAGCAAAGCAAGTAAGTACATATCAAATCTGGAATAGGGAAAGATACTCCCAAACAATTATATATGCCCAGCACAAGGTGTGAGGACTCCTTATCTCCATGTAAGGAAATGAACCAGGTCCAAAGAACTGTTATGCAGTCACACAAGGGTCAACAGACTGTGCATGACTGCCTTTCCCAATAGTCCACCATCCAACCGTTTTCAGCTGCTTAAATAGCAGATACATAAAGTGCATAAAATCTGGTAGGACCATTGTCTACCCCAAATTTAGAGATAGAGTTGGGTCTAATGGGGCCCTTGAACAATCTATATAGATGCAGTTTGCCTGCAGAGACCTGTCATTTTGAGATAGCACTTCATCAGGATCACTAGGAGAATCAGACCTAGGATGATGATCAAGCCTACCCTTGAGGATGGTCCCTAATTAGGAGCCCCATGGGCCTGGAATAAACCAACTAAGGAGTCTCATGGGGTACTGCAGGTAGTCAATAATCATCCCACCTGAGCACGGATGTTCTTTAGTTTTTACCTTACCTGAATTATTGATATATACATAAGAGTTGTTGGCTGTGGGGAATAAGCTTAGGAATTCCCTGAGCTTGCACTGAGGGGTTAACAAAGAATAAAGAATTAGAAAGCCATAGGATGTACACACCCAAGTTTCGGTAAATAAGATTAGGTAAATGGGGCAAAGACCCCCAGCATAGGACAAGAAGGACAAAGGCCCCCAGTATAAGACAAAGATATAACAGTAAAGTATCTCAGGATGAAAACATCGAAGATGAGGTAAAGAAGATTAGGTATTCAGGGCAGGAAAACTCCCCAACTTAGTAGAATAGCAGAAAGCTGCTTTCACTGGACCAAATTCGGTACTGGTAAATAGTGCTATGGTGGAGATAATTAGCAAAAGAAAGGTGTCTTGTTGACCCTGAGGTAGCATGCTCTGTCTTTCTTTTCCCTAGGCCAGGTTAGGTAAACAGAGTAAACAACCCTCTGCCTAGCACCAAGATTTTGTTTTGTATTGACCCAAATCCCTATCACTGTATATCTTCAAAACCCCCTTTCCCTCACGCACATGAATTAATGTTCACGATTTCATGGTCTCTTTGTGCACATCCATCAGCAAGTTTCTAAGCCTTCTGATCCTAATAAGCACAGAGCAAAGATCCTTACGCTGGGCTCTTGTCTCCTCCTGGATATTAGCCTCTCTTCCACTTTTAATCCTGCATCCTGCTTTCTTGCTGGACAAGAGAGAATGCCAGGCCCAGAGTCTATGACAGTTGGCAATAATACAAATGCCTCACTGTTCCACCAACAGATAATCAAGGCTATTCTTGATTGGTTTTAGATGGCTTGAAGGTCTGGGTCATTTTGTACCAGCCAGGCCTTCACAATGGGAATATGGAACGAGGGCCTTAGCCCCTAATTTAGAGGGACTTCTCTCTACCACATAGCATGGGTGGAAGTCTTCTGTAGGAATCTCATTATTTTTATCTATCCAGTTTTACCAATCAAAGCCATATTGCTCTGCGGATCAACCCTATTCTCCTTTCCCCTCCCTTGGTAATCTCTTGAATTTCCCTTTTGGCCTTCTGGCATGGCTTCCCCATTGTTCGTTTTCTGTTGTTTGGCCCAAATTATTGGAACCCATTGAAATCATTTTATTGTTTTTTATTCCAAGCAAGACCTTTCAGTGGAGCTTTTCCATTGCTTCCCTCACAGTCATTTCAGGGACAACAGTAGTGATAGCAGGATCTTCCACTGGGAAGGGTCCTGTTGCATGAAGGCCTCCAATACATCATCCATGTTCCCAGACACAGGGTCACATAATCAGGTTTCTATGGCTTTAAGCTAAAATGCAGTTATGGCTTTATGAATGGCTTTCCAGGGGTCTTAGTCTTAGGGAAGTCCTTACAGTTAAGAACACTGTTCTCATACTCCTTAAGAACACTGTTCTCATACTCCTTGCAATCTAGATCAAGAGTGACATGGACTGAAGGGAACCCAAGTGGCTCAGTTGGTTGAGTATTGGACTTCAGCTCAGGTCATGGTCTCACAGTTTATGAGACAGAGCCCTACATCAAGTTCTCTGCTGTCAGCATGGAGTCTGCTTCAGGTCCTGTCTCCCTCTCTCTCTGACCCTCCCCTGCTGGGTCTCTCTCTCTCTCTCTTTCTCTCTCAAAAATAAATAGACATTAAAAAAAAAAGAGTGACACTGACTCTTTGTCTTGTTGGTTGCCCTACTCAATGTAGATAAAAAATGCATTACAGCAAAGGGTCAGTGTTTAGCTTCAATTGCACCATTCAGCCTGAGACATTTGGGTCTGCAAGGCCTTCTAACCAAATAGGGGCATCAACCAAGCTTCATGAGACTCCCCTGGCTTTTGTTTTTCACTCTCCAAAATGGACCTCATTTGATCAGTTTCTTTCCTTTTTTTTAAATTTCTTTTTTAATGTTTTATTTTTTGAGACAGAGACAGAGCACGAGATGGGGAGAGGCAGAGAGACAGGGAGACACAGAATCCAAAGCAGGCTTCAGGCTCTGAGCTAGCTGTCAGCACAGAGCCCGACACGGGGCTTGAACGCACGAATGTGAGATCATGACCTGAGCCAAAGTTGGAGGCTCAACCAACTGAGCCACCCAGGCGCCCCAATCAGTTTCATTTTCAGCAACATCACTGGAGGTTTGCATTTAGTGAAAACAAGTCTTACTTGGGACTCTTAAGCAACTTGGATCAAGCAGAGCTTCTTGCACACGGGCTTTTGATCCGCCTGGGTGTCATCTGTAGCTCCAGCATGTGGGAGTTAGAGGACAGTGTGGGAGTGTGAAGATGGCCAGAAGCCAGGTTAATTTCTGAAAATTTTTTAGGACCCACTTCTTGCGTTTCTGCCCTCATCCATCACACCAGTTTATCCTTGGTGACAGGGAGATTGTCTTCATCTCACTTATTCCCATTCATCCAGAGAGAGCCCAGTACCTCAGTCAGTCCCTCCTCCCACAGGGAGCTGACATCATTCTGGGATGGCTGGACTGAAGAACGCCATGGATCTACATCATGTACTAACACGGTTGGTGACCTTGCTCACTGCACTAAACTGTTGAGCAATTGACACCTGTTGCCAAACACCAGGAAAAGCACCTACTGCAAGAGTTTGCAGGTGTTGGCAGTGCCAAGAAAGACATGAGTCACACAGGCACTGGATAGAACAATACTTTATTCACAGAGATAGAGCAAGATCAGCTTCAATAGTGAGTGTCAGTACATCATGGCCAGCACATCTTGCCCCAAAGTTGGCACAGGGAGAGTGTCTGTACTCAATCCTCTTATGCAGCAGGTGAAGAACGCTCTTTCTGTCCCACCAGAAACAGATATTGCTGTGGGGTTGGTGAGGTGCCATATGATGCACATGCTTTAAGCAGAACAAAGAGGTACATATGAAATCCTGAATAGGGAAAGATAATCCCAGACAAGTTCATACGCCTGGCAGGCTGTGAGGACTCTTTATCTTTGTGAAAGCAAATGTTCAAGGCCCAGGGCACTATCTTCATCTTCATCTCTTCATCATCACTATTTTGCTGAGACTATGTTTACAAGGTCACCACTGATGCTCATGTTGCCAAACCCAACGGTTATTTCTGTTATCGTACTTGTCCTTTCAGGAGCATCCCAAATGAATAAATGAACCTCTCTCCCTGTTCAACTCTTTCAGAGATATCACACTCTCCAGTTTTCCCTTTAGCGGGTCTCCTTTGCTGACACTTCCTCCTCTACTAACACCCTATAGTTAGCGGTGCACCAAGGCTCTGCTCTCTCTTGGGCTTTCTCCTCTTTATTTATACTCTTTCCCTGATGATCTCAAATGTCATGTTTTAAATATCCTACTCATGCCAATGACATTCAAGCCCTGACCTCCTCCTCCTCTGAACTTTAGACTCATGTATCAAACAGTCCTTGATGTTTCCACATATACAAGGCTTTTCCTCTAATTTAAGCTCTTTACTTTTACTTCATGAACTTAACACTTTACTATTTCATAGAGTATTCACAAGATTTTCTTCAAATCACATTTGTCTGTTCTGCCATCATACCTAGAATTTACTGACTAGGTCAGTTTACAAACTAGAAAAAAAAAAAAAAAAGAACATTATACCAAGAGAAGATTCTTTAATTCTAATATTTGAAGTCTGATTTTTTTTTTTTCTGCTTTGGAATAATAGCTTATTCTATTTAACATGGCATATATACTTCTACCATGATTTAGGAAAAAGTTATAATAGTGAACTTTATTCTCATGCATTATTTAACTAGATCGTTGTGTGTATTGAAATGTTTTCAAAAGCTGTCTACTGCAGTATATCTGATTACACTGTGGTACTGGTTCTAGGCTACTGCTGTTGGCAATTTTTTCTTTTCTCCCCACACTTGTTTGTGTACAAAACTTCAATCATCCTCTCTACATTCGTTCGCCCAATGATCCTTTCCCAGTCCTGACTTTTCTCTTCGGCTTCATTTCTACATTTCTGATGATCCACTGGACAAATGGAACTCAATGTTCTACCCCATATTTCGCACAAGTAAAAATGAATCTTCTTTTCACTTCTCCCAAATCAGAAACTTCTGACTTACCTTTTCCTTTCAATGGAGCTGTCATTCTCTTGGCTGCTTGGGCTCCACTGTTTTCTCTCTTCTCCCACATTTCATCATCACATCCTAATTTTTCTTCCTTTAACACACCAATATCATGCCCTCATGACTATGAATTTGGGGAAAGACTTGGGAATGTGAGTTCACTGAGATCTCTATGCCTCACTTTTTTAAACCCTCTAATACAAGGTTAAAAATACATACCAGGATTGTTTTGAAGATTACATGATCTAATGCACACAAGAACTTGACACCACGTTAAGTTCCACGTGTTGTTCTCTTCCCTGCCTTCCATTTCCATGGCCAACATTATAGTGGTATTCCTCACAATATCTCTTCTAAATGACTGCTCTAATTTCTAAACTGTGCTTTCAATCTTTCTCCAAAACACTTCCTAAAACACTATTTGGTTCACATTATGATTTCATCCAAAAGACTTTAATGACTTTAATTTTTAAAGCTGAGGTATCTAAACTTAACTTTAGAGACTGCTTATTAAACTATAAACTCTTTCAGGAAGGACAAGGACTTCTGTGTATTCATATTAGCTTTCCCTGAAGCACACAGCATGCACCAGAGGTTCAATGAACATTTCCTCCAAAAAATTATTAAAATGATGATCTTATCTAAAAGTATGTTAAAAATATGAGAACTTATTTTTAGCACACTAAATTATTCAAGGACACTTTTACCTATTTATTATTTTTATTTATTTTACTTTTTAATTTATATCCAAGTTAGTTAACATATAATGCAGTAATGATTTCAGGAGATTCCAGTGATTGATTCCCTATGTATAACACCCAGTGCTCATCCCAACGAGTGTCTTCCTTAAATGCCTCTTACCCATCTAGCCCATCCCCCTTCCCATAACCCCTCCAGCAACCCTCAGTTTGTTCTCTGTATTTAAGAGTCTCTTAAGTTTTGTCCTCCTCCTTGTTTTTATATTATTTTTGCTTCCCTTCTTTATGTTCATGTTTTGTGTCTTAAATTCCTCATGAGTGAAATCATACATTTATCTTTCTGACTAATTTCACTTAGCATAGTACCCTCTAGTTCCATCCACGTAGTTGTCAATGGCAAGATTTCATTCTTTTTGATTGCTGAGTAATACTCCATTGTATATATATGCCACATCTTTATCCATTCATCTGTCCATGGACATTTGGGCTCTTTCCCTACTTTGGCTATTGTTGATAGTGCTGCTATAAACATTGGAGTACACGTGCCCCTCTGAAAGAGCACGCTTGTAACCCTTCTTCAAGGACACTTTTAAATTTCAGTTCTGATCTTTATATGGTCTTTCTTTAATCACTTCAAGTATTTGGTAGCAATTTGCTTGACTGTTTTAGGTGTAGAAGCAATGACTGGTGGCTTCATCTCTCACTGTTTTTCTGGTCCTTGAAGAGATAAACACCTTGAAGAAGTTGTATGCCAGCTTCACAGTCATTGCTCATGTTCACTGGAGGGCAGTGTTGTCAATAAGCAAGTTCTGGATTCATTTCATTTTGCACTGCATGTGTTACTTATCATTTGGAGTCAAAAGTTAATATGGAAAAAAATTTTTTAAGACTGGAATATGTTTCAGGTATGCTGTACCACACTTATCCTAAAACAGTGGTTCTCAAACTTCTACATGTATGTGAATCACCATTGACCTATGTTGTCCAATACAGTACCCATTTGCCATATGGCAATAAAGCACTTGAAATGTGGACAGGCAAACCGAGATGTGCTATGACAGTAAAGTGTACTGCAGGGAGTGAGTACAGAAAAGGAATGGAAAATATCTCAATAACTTGTATTGATCATATGTTAAAACGAAAATATTTTTGGTTATACTTTGTTAAATAAAATGCATAGAATTAATTTCATCCAATTCTTATTTTTTAAATGTGGCTACGATAATATTCAAAATTACATATGCAATTCACATTTGTGCAAATACACAAATGTTATGTTCCTGTTGAACAGCATGGCTCATATGGTTTAAAAATGTTTCCTGGGTTGAGGTGTTTGGGTGGCTCAGCTGGTTGAGCATTCAACTCTTGATTTCAGCACAGGTCATGATCTTAGGGATGGGATGGAGATCTTGCATTGAGTTCCACATCAAGCTCCAGGCTCAGCATGGAGCCTGCGTAAGATTCTCCCTCTTCTCTCCCTCTCCCCCACTTGCAAGCTATCTCATTAAAAGAAAAAAAAAAAAGTTCCTTGGGTCCCAGTTTTGGAGATTCTGCTTTGGTTGTTGCATGTTAGGGCCCAAAAATCTGATATTTTTTAGGTCTCCAAGTAATTCAAGTGATAAATCATGGTAGGGAATGATCATTCTATACTGCTTTTGATGGTCTTCAACACAGCAGTGATTCAAAGATAACACAGATAAACAATTTTCAATTTTGACTGTGTGATAACTGCTGTCCCATAAAGTCAAATGCATGTTTTTCAATTAGCAAAAACACTTTTCAATTTATCATCACAACATGACTATTTTGTGGTAGTGGAAGAATGGTAAGAACAATTAAGGAATATCTATCACAAACTTAAGTGCACATAATCTTTGTCTCACTTCTAGAAATTGATCTTGCAGATCTTCTGACAAGATCACTCCAATATATCTGTGATTCGCTTCAGTACAATTTGAAATAGTGAAAAACTGGAAACTGAGGAAATAAATTATGATATCGCCAACTGAATACTACACAAGCTATAAACAAGAATAAGTTCATTTTGGGGCACCTGGGTGGTTCAGTCGGTTGGGCGTCCAACTTCGGCTCAGGTCCTGATCTCACTTTTAGTGGGTTCGAGCCCCGTGTTGGGCTCTGTGTGGAGCTGCTCAGGGCTTGGAGCCTGCTTCAGATTCTGTGTCTTCTTCTCTCTCTAACCCTCCCCTGCTCACGCTGTCTCTCTCTCTCAGAAATAAATAAAAACATTATTAAAAAAAAAAAGAATAAGTGAATAAGTTCATTTTTAAGTGCTGGCATGGAAAGATGTCTAGATTTATGAGGGGCAAGAAAGTTGCAGAAAAGTATGCAGATCTTACCTGTACATATAAAATATGAAAAAATATGTATTTGTATATGTATAGAAAGTCTCAAAAACTTTTAATAGTGGTTATTGTTAAAGTGGGGAGATTCCCAGTGATACCGAAAGGAACTTTTTGCTTTTTATATCCTTTTGTACTGTTTTAGTTTGTTTACTATGAGCAACATGTAAATTTACATTTACATTACAAAATACTGTTAAAATATCTACGTATTGCCCAGCCAAGTAAATATTTCATCACTTAGGGTCCTGGTTACAGAAATTTGCTTTACACTATTAACCTTTAATCTGCAGTTTGGTCTTCATTTTAATTCTCTAAAAGGCCACCACATATATTCATTTATTCATTCAACCAATAGTTACTGAAAACCTTACTGAAAACCTTACTGAAATACTTACTGAAAACCTACGCTGGACAGAACACTGTTCTAAGGCCAAACAATAAAAAGTGGACACAAAACAATGTGTTCCTTAGACATGGGAAGGACAATAAACAAACCCAGACATAAATAATAATTAGTAATGAGTACCATGAAGACCTGAGTTTTCAAATGCTAGAATGTTCAAATGTCATGTGTGCTTGTGTATGCATACATATGCATTCACTCACACATACTAATTAATACAATCGTCGCTACCGAATTTTTTAAGAGTCATTTGTATATAGTATTCTGGGATATTTCTCAAGCCAAACTTTCTCTTGCATTCATTATAACGAACTCAGTACAAAGAGATTAAAAATAGCAAAGCTTCTCAGTTTATGAATTTAGGCAAATAACTTAGCTGCTTTAGACTCAATTTTCTCCTCCGCCAAATGGGGTATTTACCTCTCAGGAAGAAGTCTACGCGCTGACCAAGTAATAACGCAACAGCAAGCAAGGAAGCGCAAGGATGGGGTGGGGCGGGTAAGGCGCGGACGCCCGCACTGGGGCGCAGCTGGGCCGCGTGCAGCGCGGCGAGCGGGCTCTCCCGCAGACGCGCGGTATTCTCGCCGTGGACCGCAGGACAAAAGCGGTGCTTTCACATACTTTTTTCACCCAGACATTCCTGCACGCCAATTTCTGTCTCTGGGCGTGCGGAGACCAGTGCCCGCCAGCTCCTGCGGCAACTGCCGCCGGCGTCAAGCCAACCAGCCAACCCGACTACTTGAGACGGTCGGTCACACGCTGAGGCCGTCCTGAGCTGCAAAACTCAAGTCCACTCCCAGCCCCCAGCCGGCCAATCTGTTCTGGGCGGACTTGGCCCGAGGCAGGCGGTAGTCTCGCCTCCAACTGCGGCTGTTAGTTTGAATTCTGGCGCCACTCACACGCCACGTAGAGCCAGACTCGGAAGCGACGGATCGCCGAGCGCAGCGGGCGCGCACCGGGAACTGGGCGGGCGTGCGGCGGGCGGGCGACGCGCGCACCACNCCCCGGAACCAGCCCCCGAAGAAAAGAGCCGCCGCGCGCGCTCCCGCTCTCGCCCTCAGGAAACGGCCACGCCCCCGTCATCTCCCAAGTCCAATAGACGTGAGAGGGTGGGGCGGCCTCGGTCTGACCCAGGAGAGGCTATAAAGGGAACTGCTGGCCGCGCGGCTCGGTCTTTTACGTCTGGATTTTGAAGGCGTCGTGTGGTTCTAGGTGAGTGGGCGTTGTGGGCGACTACCTGAGCGAGCCGGATCGAAGAGGCAGAGATTCGCTACAGCACTGTGAGATTATTTAGAGGTTTGAATTTAGAGTGCTGTGTGTAGAAAACTTGCACGTGGAAAACACGTAGCCGGACTGCCACGTGTCGTGAGTGATACTGGTGGTGGCGGACTTCGAGCTTAGGCGTGTGGAGGCTGGTGCTGATGGCCACGAGCGCTGCGCGCGGCCTGCTTGCCAAACCCGACATCCGGCTGGCCAGGCCTGGGCGGCGGCGGCGGCAGAAAAACCATATTCCTAGGATTTGGGGCAGGGAATTTTACGTTGAGCAAGAGGCCTTTAATAAAGCCAGTGTCGTTTTCTCATCGCAGATCAAAAGGTCGTTTGAAAATGGGAAGTCCCTGACCTTGCCTGAGCTGTAGTTGTACTGTGCCCAGGTGGCGCTGTGTGCAAACTAGATTAGTGATGGGGAGGGTTTTAGTACTGAAAATTTTCAACTGGCATTCTGTAAGAATGTTTAGCTTTAAATATTTTGGCCCCCTGCAGGAACAATGGCTCTCGGTGGTGCAACGGAGGTGTTACTTGGAGATGTTCAGGTAAGTACTGTTGAGAACTTAGTTTTTAAACTGAGGAAGTAAACCTGTTGATTTACAGTAAAAGATGATGCATTATTTGAAATTTGCTTCTTACTAGATACAAAGGAAAATTCCAAAATCCGTGAGGGAGTATATGCTGGGAAATTACTTGGTTGGAACCTGACCACCTTACCCAGGTATGTTGGGCTAATTGATTGTTGGGCTAGTAATTTGATTCAGTACAATTAGTCCATATGTAGATTAAAATGAAAAAAAAATTTTTTTTCCTTGACTAGTATCCTGGGAGTTGATGAATACTAACGAATCTATGAATGTCACTGACCGGCAACGTCATTTTTAAAGTAAGTTGTGTGGCTTAACAAGATCATCTGTAGTGTTTCTAATATAGTGCTTGCCTTTTAACATTTCTTTCCCTTATCGTAAATTACACTGTAACATAACTTAATGGACTACAGTCTTATCAATGATGAACCTATCCCGAAGCTGACTACCTGAAGAAAAGCATGTACGGATTCGGCTTCTGAGATAAGACTTAATGTGAAGTTTTCATTGTCTGGATTTTATAACAGAGAGTTCTGGATTTTATAACAGAGAGTTCTGTTAGGTTATAAATCTTGTATGGAGAAAACTGCTACCTCAAATGATGTGGATTTTTTTTTCTCTGCCAACAGTGAGGGGTCGCTGTCTTTACATTGAAAGAGGCCAGTTTGCTGTAACCTTCCTAAGATGAAACGCATTTCTGTGAGTGGAGATTTTTTTTTTTTTTTTTTTTTTTTTTTTTTTTTTTTATAAAATGGGATTACTTCCTTT
>NW_027551567.1:4771603-4807113 GCF_008692635.1 Crocuta crocuta
TTTTTTTTTTTTTTTTTTTTTTTTTTACTAACAGTTGGTCAGTACCTTGTCCTTGGTCTTATATGATGACCTTATCCCGAACCTGAATATCTGTTGAGAAAACTTAACGGATCTGGCTTCTGAGAGACCATAATATGGACAATATTTTTTTTAAAGTTGTTTTGCTCTTCTGTTGTTGATAGTCTTGTAAACCTCAAATATTTTTCCTTTTCTAGGGCTAATACCACCAGATTTACTTGTATGAAAAATCGATAAGGAAAAGACTTCATTTTACTGACATGGGAAGAAAACCGACAAATCAAGACTTTTTTTGTAAACAGATTATGAAGCAGCATCAAATTTAGATTAATGTATTTACAAGATTTAGGCCATTGTCTTTTGTTTATGTCATACTGCCTTAGAGAGTCATAACCTGTTAAGCAGATTACTTTGTGGATCTGTTTTTATTCTAAACACAGGAGTGCATAGGAAACTACAAGTTTTTGATGTAGAAGTCTTTGTTAACCAGACTTGTAATTAGCTTGTGAATGTTTCACCTTTGGTCACCTGTTTTAAATTTAAAATGCACAATTGTAATTAAAGCTGAGTGAAAATGTAAACTGAATATTGTGGGAAAAGTCCTTAGGTTTTTATGGAGGGGTGACTCATTTTGGCAGTTACCACAGAAGGATCATGTTGGCTTTTGGTAGCGTACTAAATACTGCTGGATTAACGGTAAGCAGAAAGAAAGTCTGGATCTGTTACTGGGGGAGCGGAAAATACCAGGTATTGCTGATTTTGATTACTGAATTCCGGAATATTTGGTCCCAGTGAATTATAATTTGAAAGGATGCTTAAGATGTAAAGTGTGAGGGGTACCTGAGTGGCTCAGTCAGTTAAGCATCTCCACTCCATGCTGAGCATGAAACCTACCTTAAATACCGATGGGAAAATGTGGAATGCTGAAAATGAAGAGAGCACAGCATGAGAATGGGTCATGGGGGGGTTTGCTGATAAGATCAAACCTAGCATTGAATGGATTTAGCATAGACAGTAATAGCATCTGATCTAACCAAGATGGTTTGGCCCTGTGCATGATCATTTTCCCTAAATAGCTGCATGAATAAATTGTTGCTAAGCTTATACTTCAGTGTTAGTCAAAAGAATATTCTTGTCAGCTTATGATAATGAACTGCCTTTTTTTCCTAAAATGTTTTCTTACCTTAGTAAACACTCAGTTTTGAACCCATGTAGCTCAAGAGGCTCAGTGACAGCCACGTCATTCAGTGGGCAGACATAGTGAATTTCCTCAGGATTTGCAATGATACACAAAATGCACCTTGGAAAATGTTTATTGCAGCCATATAAAAATAGGTATTGATGCCACCACATAGACCTAAAATATTCTGGGTCTCCACACACTGAAAAGAGGAATTCCACAGTGACCATACATAGTCACATGAATGTAGAATGAACTGCAAGTCTGCAGGAAATAACCATGCTTTACATGGTGTGTAAATATTACAAGGTGTGGTCCCCTTAAGGCTTGCTAAACTCTAACAAAGGGAAAAGCTGCCTGGCATAATGGATTACATATAATGGGATCTTGGTGTTATCAAACGAAATGGGGACAGGTTGTGTAGCTCAGCTACCTACTTGGCACTTATTTACAGAGGAAACATTAAGTGTACAATGAAGAGTGACTGGGGTCTGCACATTTTCAAGAAAATATCTACCCTCTTGTCAAAGCTGGCAAACCTCATTTTATTTTTTTTTTTACTCTTAAGTTTAATGTTCTTTTTATTACAAATAGTTTGTCAAGTTGGTTTCCTGCCATATAAACATGCAGTGCTCATCCCCACAAGTGCCTTCCTCCATGCCCATCTCCCCCCTCCCCTCCCAACACCCATCAGTCCTCAGTTCTCAGCATTTAAGAGTCTCATGGTTTGCCTCTTTCCCTCCCCCACTGTTTCCCCCCTTCTCCCCCATGGTCCTCCGTTAAGTTCCTCCTAATCCTCCTATATGTGCAAACATGGTATTTGTCCCTCTCTGCCTGACTTATTTCACTCAGCATAACACCCTCAAGGTCCATCCGTGTTGATACATGTGGCCAGATTTCATTCTTTCTCATTGCCATGTAGTATTCCATCATATAGATAAACCACATCTTCTTGATCCATTCATCCGTTGATGGACACTTAGGCTCTTTCCATGTTTTGGCTATTGTGGAGAGTGCTGCTATGAACATTGGGGTACATGTGCTCCTATGCATCAGCACTCCTATATCCCTTGGGTAAATTCCTAGCAGTGCTATTGCTGAGTCATAGAGGAGTTGTATTGTTATTTTCCTGAGAAACCTCCACACTGTTTTCCAGAGGGGCTGCACCAGGCAAACCTCATTTTAAAACAAGTTGTGAAATGGATGAAAAATACTTCAGGACACTCTGACCTCTTCCTACAGTCTTTGCTCCTTTCCCTCCCAGTTGATCTGGTAATGTCACATTTTTTCAGTTTCTTATAATGTGCATTTTATGGATTGCACTGTACTGGGCTCTGCTGAGGTTAGAAGTAAAACACTTCCTATGTCCTCATTCTGTTAATAGTGACAAAATGCCAAGAAAACCAAAGGCAGTGTGTAAAGTACTGTGAGAAAAATGTCCTGAGATTGAACAAGTGGATTTGAGTCAAAACCATCTCCAGGAGATGTGAGAAGCATAACATTTTTAGGTATAAACACTTTGAGCAAAGATTTAATGCTCCATGACTTTAGAATGGTGAATTTAAAATTTAGGTATCAATTGGATGGTAAGTAAGGGACAAACAAAGTAGAAGACAGACTGAAATATTTTGGGGTGACAAGCATAAAAAGCTATGGTCATTTGAATTCCCTAAAACTTGTTTTTTTTCAGTGGGAAAGCACATGGCAGAAAGTCACATTTAGTCATTTGACTAGAGAGTCTACGTTACAACAAATAAGTCTGGTCCAAAATGGTACAATTTAATGGAATTAAGCTTGAAAGCTCAACATCTTATAATCAACATAGCTTTCATTAAAACTAATTCAAACCTGTAATAGACCTAAATAGTGTTTTTCATTCATACAATATGGTCTTGACTATTAGACCCTACTAGCCCTCTGTTTTATGAATGCTAACATTACCAGGTATTACTTTTATATTAAGTCTCTGGCTAAGGGACTTGACTCTTCTGATGTACAATTTATAGATAATTTAATGGAGACAAAGCCTTCAAGACCTGAGGAATAAAGGAATATGACTTTAATAGACTGAGGTCTGCTTGTTTAGGACTGATACCAGAAGTTGAAAGCAAAACCTAACATGTGTCTGGCTTTACTGGCTTTAACCAATAGGAATTCTTTTCTTTCTGCCCTCCATCACACTTCCAGATTATCTTCAAATATAGTAGGCTCAAAGCTATCATTCGGTGCTTTCTAAAATAAGTTCTGTTGCCGGAAATCTAATGTCCACTGCACTTGACTTTGTAATCAAATTCTCTCTGAATTGATAGTACACTTCATAAATCCTTAACCGCTTACCCAGCCTGTGTGAAATCTTTTTGTTGTGTTCAGGCTTTTAACACCAATTTCCCAGTTAGAATATTTATTTGAGTTCCAGCCTACTAGGATAGTCTGCTTATCTTTTGCTGGTCCTTCCTTCCTTTAGGTGGGGACCCTCTTTCCCATCTTTCTTCCCAAAAGTTTGGTTCTGAGTTCAAGTAGTACTCCTAGTATAGTATAGTATTCATAATTTCCTGGCTGAATTTTCCCCTGTCACTGGTCTTGTTGCACCTCACTGATTCTACATATTTGGATGTGTACAAAGATCAGATCAAAGCACAAGTTTTCCATAAGGTGCTGGAAGGTTTATGGACCATCTTGGGGTGGAGAAGATATTTTTCCAGAATGAGAACCAAACTCCTTGGTCTCATTCTTATAAGGCCTGGCCTCTTCCCCTTATCACTAGTCCACTGCTAAAGTCCTGGCCTACCATGTGGCTGAGTTATAACAGTAAATAAAGATTTAATGTCACAGAATCCCTGAATACAGTATAATCCAACCTTTTTTGGGAACTTAATTATGCTCACTCTGTTGATTCTAATTCTTTTCAAAATAGTATTAATAATGAAAAAAGGATTTAAGAATACTTAACAATTAGCATTTGAAGAAAATAACATACATATAATACATTACTGAGGTCAGTGAACTTTTGACATATCCTTGCCTCCTAACTATAGAATATAAAGTACAAGAAATTGTTCATTTTTAAATGTACAGTTTGATGAGTTTTTCCTTTGGTACACACCCATGAAATCATAAGTTTTAGAGATGTACGGATTTCATGGAAGAGATCTGAGCTGGAGGAACAAAACGGAGTCATCCACATGTGGATGGTATATTTAAAGCCATAATATTACATGAGACCACCAAAAGAGTGAATATAAATAGACAAAAGAAGTGGTCCAAGAGTTGAGTCCTGGAATGTTCTAAGAGTAGGGGATTCCGGGTTTCGTTAAAATCCTGGAGATTATTTTGTGCCTGGGACAAAAATTGAGAAGCAGAAATCCATTGTCAGTTCCAACTGTTATATAAAGAACAGGAACTAGATGGAAAATCAAGGAGTTCTGGAATAAAAAGCAAAGGTGAAAACTAAGCAAATAGGTTGGGGTATGGGGCTGGAGATAACCTTGATTTAATGCAGAGCCTTAACATGGAAATTGAAGGAATTAATATCTGAGAACTACTTTGTAAATTAGCAGGCAAAGTAGTCTTCAGGAAAGATTGAGGTAAGGTATTTAGGAAGTATGATAAGGGTTTTCATCAGACACTGCAGACTTAGAGAAGTGGAGTTGACTACAGACAAGTTAGAGGTTTGTTTTACAGAGCCAAAGTGACTGCTAGGCTAAAAACTACTGATTTTAATTGTTACTCAGCATAATTCTTCACTGTTCTCCTATGGGGAACCTATCTGCCTGGGAGCAGAAAACAGATCAGTGGATTAATCCAAAATGAGAAATAAAGTGGCCAGGAAGAGCAAAACAATGACAAGCCAAGAGAATTGATTTGGTAAAAGTGTTATTAAAACTATTAGCCTTGAGATCCAATCTGATTAGGGAAAAACACAAAACAAGTGAGGGTCCCAAGTAAGACAAAGATCACATGTACCATGAAAACATAATAATGAAAACTAGGAGGGGTGCCTGGGTGGCTCAGTCAGTTAAGTGTCAGACTTCGGCTCAGGTCATGATCTCACAGATCGTGGGTTTGAGCCCCGCATCAGGCTCTGTGCTGACAGCTCAGAGTCTGGAGCCTGCTTCAGATTCTGTGTCTCCCTCTCTCTCTGACCCTCCCCTGGTCTCTCTCTGTCTCTCTCTCTTTCTGTCTCTCTCAGAAATAAATAAAACATTAAAAACAATTTTAGAAAACTAGGTAAAATAAGGTCCTCTCCAGTTATACTACAATGACCCATAGTGTGTTGTATTCCAATTGTTGGTTTATTTCTCTGGCCCTAGAATGTGAATTCTTTACAAGAAGAAAATGTGCCATTTAATCTCTTAAATTTTGACTAGGACAATGAAATGACTCCCGTAAAAAATTGTCTAAGTGGAATTCAATTTGTATATTTAAGGTTTAAGGTGGGCAATGATGATGTGATTTAACTTCTCCAAAAGGGGTAAAACAAATAAGAAAAATTGGAAGTGTCATGGACAAATACTTGTGTTCCCCAAAATTCATATGTTGAAGTCCTAACCTTAGTGTGACTTATTTGGAGATAGAGCTCAAAAGAAGTAACTAGATTTAAATAAGCTCATAAGGGTGAGGCTCTGATCTCGGAGTAAGAGTGTCCTTATAAAAAAAAAAGAAAAAAAGACACCAGAGAACTTATAGTCTCTCCCTCTCCCATAGCACAACCACAAAGAAGAGGTCACATGAGCACACAGTGTGATGGTGACCACCCACAAGCCAAGACAAGAGGCCTCAGAATGTTGAACTTCCAGCCTCCAGAACTGTGAGAAAAAAATTCATTTCTATTGTTTAAGCCACCCAGTCTGTGATATTTTGTTATGGCAGCTCTAACAGACTAAGAAGCAAAGGATAAATGGCCACTGCTATAATTTTAAGAGTTTATATTTAGCTAAAGAATTATGAGTAATAACTATGAAAAAGACCCATGCAATGTAATCTCTCTAGTTTTATACATTTTCCCTTTAGGTTTCTATGTATTACATTGGAACTAAATCTACAATATACTTTCTTATTGATAATTAACAAACACAGCTGCTAGTCACAAAGCTTCCTCTCCACTTGTTTCATCATGAAGTTCAACTATTTGAGAAATAGGTAATTTCTCAATTAAAAATATCAGTAAAGAGGGACACCTGGCTGGCTCAGTCAGTAGAGCATGTGACTCTTGATCCTGGGGTCGTGAGTTCAACCACCATGTTGGGCATAGAGCTTACTTGAAAAATAAAAATAAAGATAAGTCAACAAAGAAACCAGAGATTGAAATGAAACTATCTTGGATGGAAAGTGACTGTTGTTTGAAGTCTTATGCTTCACAGGAAAAACTTTTTAACATAAATGATATTCTTTCACAATCACCTCATATAACAAGAAATTATTTAGGCTTACTAAATATTTCACAGTCTAAAATTTCCTTTTTCTATAGGAACATTAAGATTACAGTAAGTTTTGGGGCGCCTGGGTGGCTTAGTCCGTTAAGCGTCCGACTTTCGCTTAGGTCATGATCTCGCGGTTCGTGGGCTCAAGCCCCGCATCGGGCTCTGTGCTGACTGCCAGCTCAGAGCCTGGAGCCTGTTTCAGTCTGTGACTCCCTCTCTCTCTGACCCTCCCCTGCTCACGCTGTCTCTCTCTCTCTCTCCTAGAAATAAATAAAACATTAAAAAATTTAAAAAAAAAAAAGATTGCAGTAAGTTTTGGTGTACCTGAGTGGCTTAGTTGGTTAAGCATCCCACTCTTGGTTTTGGTTCAGGCCATGAGTTCATCCTTTATGGGATTGAGCCCCATGTGGGGCCCTGTGCTGACAAGGCAGAGCTTGCTGGGATTCTCTCCCCCTCTCTCTGCACCTCCCTGCTCATGCTCTCTCCTTCTCCCTCTCCCTCTCAAAATAAATGAAATAAATTTTTTAAAGAAAGATAGCAGTAAGTTTTAAAACTTAACATTTTTTTTGTAACTGATAGGTCACACCTGTCATGATTTTGTTCCCTATTTAAAGAAAAACACTTAATATAAAATAATTACTGACACTTTCATTGTTCTTTTTATTTTTTTTTACAGTACTTTGACATATATCATCTTGGTTTCTCCTACAGAAACCCTGGAAGGTAGATAAAGTAGTCATTATTTAGTATTCATTATTTTATATGTGATAAGCTAAGATTGAGATACTTAAAATATAGGCTGGTTAAGGGGCACCTGGGTGGCTCAGTTGGTTAGGCATCTGACCTCAGTTCAGGTCATGATCTCACGGTTCATGAGTTTTAGACCCTTGTCGAGCTCTGTGTTGACAGCTCAGAGCCTGGAGACTGCTTCAGATTCTGTCTCCCTCTCTCTCTGCCCTTTGCCCACTCACACGCTCTCTCTTTCTCTCTCTCAAAAAAAAAAAGAAAAAATATATACACATAGGCTGGTTAAGTTCTAGATCACTGGAAGGAACGATTTAATCATCTAATGTATTTTGCACATAGAATATTGTTTTTTAGTTTTGGTGCTACATTTAAGTAAAAGAGTGACAAACTAGGAGGCATCCAAAAGAAGAAGGCAAAGCCTCTAGAAACCGTGTCATTTTGGACCATCTTTTAAGATCTTGGAAATATTTAACCAGAAGAAATGAAAGTCAAGGGAAAACATGATGACTATTTTGGGGCGCCTGGGTGGCTCAGTTAGTTAAGCAACTGACTTTGGCTCAGATCATGATCTCACAGCTTGTCGGTTTGACCCCTGCATCAGGCTCTGTTCAGACAGCTCAGAGCCTAAAGTCTGCTTCAGATTCTGTGTCTCCCTCTCTCTCTACCCCTCCCCCCACTTGTGCTCTGCCCCTGCCTCAAAAATAAATAAACATAAAAAAATAAAAAACATAACTAGTTTTAGATCTTTGGAAGTATATCAGATGGGATAATAGTAATATTAATAATAATCTCATGTGGTAGGTACTATTAATTTTTTTAAGTTTATTTATTTTGAGAGAGAGCACATGAGAACATGAACAGGGTTGGGGCAGAGAGAGAAGAGAAAGAATCCCAAGCAGACTCCAGACCACAAGCACAGAGCCCAATATGAGGCTCAGACCCACAAATCATGAGATCATGACCTGAGCTGAAATCAAGAGTCAGACCCTTAACCAACTGAGCCACCCAGGTGCCCCAGTAGGTACTATTAGTATGTCCATTTTACAGATGAGGAAGTTAAAACTTAGAAAAGTAACCTAATGAAAGTTGCATAGGAAGTGGAGGAATTGGAATTTAGAATCTGGCAGTCTAAGTCCAGAGATGGTGTTCTTAACCCCACTGAATACCTTCCCGAAAGGAATAGTTAACTTAGATGTTTCTCTAGAAGGCATAAAGGAGATCAATGAAATAAATAAAAAGAAACAAACCACAGCTGAACCTAAATGAAGTTCCCAATATGAGAAAGTACAACCTCCATATCATAGTCTCTTGTCAATGTGAGTTGGAGGAAGGAGGCTGGCGCTAATCAGTTTCAAAGAATCTTCTTAGTTCAGATTCTTGACTTGCCCAATGTAACCTAGCTAGTTAATGGCCAAAATGACAACCAACATCTTCTATCCCTTTTTCAGTCTTGTATTCAGTCCAATTAGTATAGTGCCCCAGTTTTTTCCACTGGTAATGTAAATTTTCTCAAAATTCGTTAATCTGTGGGAATGGGTAAAATCATATTACACTGTAATGGCTCACTGCCCATCTGTAAACACAGGACCTCTAGCTCTTACAAAATATCTTCAGAGAGGCCCATTAGAATATCTCACATGTATTCACAAATAAGTCTCCCAATGCCCTTCCTGATATTCTGCCCATTACTATGCCCCCTTTATTGGGTACTCCCATACACCCAGTGCTTCCCACTAAGCATCAAATCTCCTTTCTTGCTGACACTATCATGGTCCAGAGAGGTGTCATATTCTAATATCCTCCTCCTAGTGCTATGCCTCATAAAATTGAAATCTGTGCAGTTCTTGTTCCTTCTGTCTCACAAAGCCCTTCAGAAAACAGGCCTTTTTTCATAGATGATTTCCCGTGAGGGATGCCTGGCTGGCTCAGTGTGTAGAGCATGCAACTCTTGATCATGAAGTCATGAGTTTAAGCCTCACATTGGGAGGAGAGCCTACTTAAAAATAAATAAATAAATAAATAAATAAATAAAGTGTATTGTAGACGTTTTTCCATGGCGCTAAGACCTGGTCCCTGTAGTCAGTCTTGGGTTTAGTACTTCCTTATCCTTCTCTGCCCCATCTCTGATGCCTTCCTAGCCGACTCTCACCCTGCAATTCATCTTAAGAACCTGGAAGGTTCAGCTTCATAAGTCCAGACAAATCTGAATCTCACTTAGACTTCAGTGAGGGGGTGGGGGCATGAGGATTGAGCTATGCACCTATCTAGGAAAAGGGCATTCCCATGGCTGCAGGCCAAAGACTGGAACATGTATGGTCAAGAAAAAAAAGAAATAAGCCATGAAAATCATGTAGAGCCTTATGAGTCATGAAAGGGTTTTACTCTAGGTAAATTGGGAACCATTGCAAAAGAAAACAAAGCGGCAGCAGTGGCTCAGTCGTTTAAGCATCTGACTCTTGATTTCAGCTCGGGTCATGATCCAGGGTCGTGGGATCAAGCCCCATGTTGGGTTCCACAGTGAGCGTAGAGCTTGCTTGAGATTCTCTCTCTCCCTCTTTCCCTTCCCCCCCCCCACACTCTCTCTCTAAAACAAAGAAAAAAAAAAAGAAAGAGAAACTTGAAGTGTGATTCATATGCATCAAAACGTGTGAACACTACCCGGTAGGGCCCAGATTGTGGTCTCTAACATTTACCATTAAAAAGAAACAAAGTTCATTGGAGAAATGGCTGATTGCAGATCTGAGACAAGAGATATGTATAAGATGAACCTGGTGCACTTTACTATAGCAGAGAGCAAGAAAACTGTCAAAGACCACTAAGATTGTATTAAAAGAACTCAAGAGCCAACCTGGAGCATCTTCTACCATCTGGAGATGTAATTTAGACTATTACTAAGGATAATAACTACAGTAGATTGAATGACATACATAAAATATGTTCAAATCTATGAATTCATAATGATACCAAAACAAAACTGATTTTGATGCTGTTAGAGGATGTTGGTAAACCAACTTATCAATTTCAGAACTGGCAAATAAAGGGACTTTCCAACACCAATTGTTGTAACAGATAATCAAATAGAAGGTGAGAAAGTTTCTCTTTATTGATGTATTCTAGTTAATAAATAAAAAAGATTGACATAATTAGAATGTCACCATTTTGCAAACATCTAACAAATTAATGCATCTAAGAAATGATCATCAATGGATGCTGACATCAAAAGAAATAGAAGCAAACTAATTATAAGTAGTTGATTGGATGTTTTGGGGGCATGTCAACGATATACTCATACTTAAAGATCCACTTGCCACAAGAAATATGTTTTAAATATTTTTTCCATTAAAAGTGATTCTTTGCAATAATGTCACACATCTGCAAGATGTCTGAGCAGTTTCCCCCCCAAAATTTCTTGAATGAGTCTAACAAAACTCTAGAAAGCAAGTTATTAACATGAATAAAATAGCATGAGATTTATCACTTCAGCTTCAGTTGCATCTTGGGAAAGTGAGTTTGTTACATACACTTGAAACTCTTCTATCAACTAGTGATAAAAGTCCGTCTGACCATAGTATTGTTGTCTACCTCAATAAACAGCCATATCTCAGGGAGGAAAATATGCTCAATACCATATTAATGTTTACTCTAGATAAATGTTTAATAGATGATTCATATTATAGTACCCTAAATTTCTTGAACATTCTTCTTAATATAGAATAAATACAACCTCTTAAATTTAGATACAGTGAAATCCAAGTATAAGAAACAGTCTCCTGGGGCGCCTGGGTGGCTCAGTCAGTTGAGCATCTGACACTTGATTTCAGCTCAGTTCATGATCCCTGGAGTAATGGGATCAAGCCCCACATTGGGCTCTGTACTGAGCATGGAACCTGCTTAAGATTCTGTCTCTCTTTCTCTCTCTCTCTCTCTCCTCTAAAAAATTAAAATAAATAAATATCTAAAAATTAAAAGAAAGAAACTGTCTCCTATGCAATTTTCTGTTTGCCATTTACCAGGCATTTAAATTATTTATCAATTTTTAACTTGAATGAAAAATAGGGGTGCCTGGGTGGTTCAGTTGGTTGAGTGTCCGATTTCTCTTGATTTCAACTCTTGATTTCGGCTCATGTCATGATCCCAGGGTCATGGGATCAAGCCCTACATTGAGCTCTGCACTGAGCGAGGAGCCTGCTTGGGGTTTTTTCTCATTCTCTCACTGTCTCACTCTGTTCCCTCTCCCCCTTCTCCCCCACATGCACTCTCATACACACTCTCTCTCTCTAAAGAAAAGAAGGAAAAAAAAAAGAATGATCTATAGAACACAAACTTCCAGAGTAAGTAAAATATACATTTTTAACTTTAGGCACAGGTTCTGGAGTATTTAAATGTGTTTAGTTTCCTAAAACTGTACTTTCATTTTTCTTTTTTACCTATTAAAAATTATTTTAAAAATTATAAAAAGATATCTTATAAAAATGTAAAAAGCAGAAAGATATTAAGAGTAAAATTAAAATAACTCATAATTCTGCAAATTAAAGATAATCACTATAAAAGGGGCACCTGGCTGGTTCAGTCAGTAAAGCGTGCAACTCTTGTTCTTGGGGTTGTGAGTTTGAATCCCACATTGGGTATAGGGATTAGTAAAACTAAAATCTTTTTTAAAAAATTTAAAATAAAATAAAAATAACTAATAATAAAATAGAATAACAACAATATACCATAATAAAATTTCTGTGAACATGTTCTTTCTTTAAAAAAATTTTTTTTAACTTTATTTTAGAGAGAAAGAGAGAGATAGAGCATGAATGAAGGAGGAGCAGAGAGAGACAGAGACACAGAATCCAAAGCAGGCTCCAGGCTCTGAGCTGTCAGCACAGAGCCCGACATGAGGCTCAAACCCACTAACTGTGAGATCATGACCTGAGCTGAAGTCGGACATCCAACCGACTGAGCCACCCAGGTGCCCCCAAACATGTTCTTTCTTAAAATGTCTTATTTTACTGTACTCACCCTTCTCATGATGATGTGAGATAATAAAATGCCTACATGATGAGATGAAGTGAAGTGAATGATGTATGCATTGTAAATGAACCCACAGAAAGTGAAACTGTGGTTAAGGGGGAACTACAGTATATCAAATATACCATATTTGTGTTTAACTTCCCTTCCTATTTAGCCTAATTTCAAGACTCAAGACTTAGCAGTGGCCCAGGACACCTGGGTGGCTCAGTCCGTTGAGTGTCTGGCTTTGGCTCAGGTCATGATCTCACCGTTTGTGGGTTCCAGCCCCACGTCGGGCTCTATGCTGATGGCTGGAAGCCTGGAACCTACTTCAGTTTCTGTGTCTCCCTCTCTCTCTCTGCCCCTCTCCCGCTCATGCTCTGTTTCTCTCTGTCTCAATAATAAATAAACATAAAAAAAAAAAGACTTAGCAGTGGCCCTCTTGTGCCAATGTTCTCAATTCCCTTACCCCTATTGTCTTTCTTTGGCTACTACCTGGCAAAACCCCAAGACTTGCCCCAGCCATTTGCCTTGCTGCAAAAATTACACAGCAGGGCTGGGGAACCTGGGTGGCTCAGTTGGCCAAGCATCTGACTCTTGATTTCGGCTCAGGTTAAGATCTCACAGTTCATGGGGTCCCATAGGACTCTGTTGACAGTGCAGAACCTGCTTGAGATTCTCTCTCTCCCTCCCTCTGGCCTGCCCCACTGAGCACACATGCTCTCTCTCAAAATAAACAAATAAACATTTTTAAAAAAAATTACACAGCAAGACAGATTTATGCCATTATACATTCATAGTCTCTACCCTCAACCAGCCCCTCAGTACTTCTAAGCAGTCACCCTTTCCCTTGTTAGTTTTCTCTCCCATTTCAGACTTTCTTTCTCCTCTAAACCTCTTAACTCCTCACTCCCCTACATCAACTCTCCCTTCACCTCAGAGTTCACCCCCCTTTTCATGGAGAATTTTATTTTTTTAAATTTTTTTAATGTTTTATTTATTTCTGAGAGAGAGAGAGAGAGAGAGAGAGAAAGACAGCGTGAGCAGAGGAGGGTCAGAGAGAGAGGGAGACACAGAATCTGAAAAGGGCTCCAGGCTCTGAGCTAGCTGTCAGCACAGAGCCTAACGCGGGGCTCGAACCCACGAATCGTGATATCATGACCTGAGCCAAAGTTGGACGCTTAACCGACTGAGCCACCTAGGCGCCCCTTCATGGAGAAGTTTAAAGACTTCAGCTGACATGATTTCTATATGCCAGGCATTGTATGTAGCCACAGTTTTTCCTTCCCTCTCACTACAATGGAATGGTGTCCCTCCTCTAGTCTAAGCAAATCCCTCCTCCAGTTCTACAAATCACATTCATTCATGCAACAAATATTTAATCAACACTTCCTGTATTTGTTATAAGTTATATCCACCTTTCAAAAAGAGACATGTTGAATTCCTAAACCCCAGAACCTTAGAATGTGACCTCACTTGGAGATAGGGTCATTACAGATGTAATTAGTTAAGATGGGATCATAGTGGAGTAGGGTGGACCCTCTGATTCAATATGACTGGTGTCCTCATAAGAAAATGATCATGTGAAAGCAGAGGCACAGAGGGAATGTCATGTTGCAATGAAGGCAGTGATTTGAGTTCTGCAGCTGCAAGTCAAGGAAAGCCAAAGATTGTCTGGATACTACCAGGAGCTAGGAAAAGGCAAGGAAATCTCCAGAGGAGGCAAATAGTTTATTGTCAAGTTGGTTTCCTTCCATATAACACCCAGTGCTCATCCCCACAAATGCCCTCCTCCATGCTCATCTCCCCCCTCCCCTCCTAACACCCATCATTCCTCAGTTTGTTCTCAACATTTAAGAGTCTCTCATGGTTTGCCTCTCTCTCCCCTCCTCTGTTTCCCCCCTTCTTCTTCCCTGCGGTCCTCCGTTAAGTTCTTCCCAATCCTCCTATACGTGCAAACATATGGTATTTGTCCCTCTCTGCCTGACTTATTTCACTCAACATAACACCCTCAAGGTCCATCCATGTTGCTACACGTGGCCAGATTTCATTGTTTCTCATTGCCACGTAGTATTCCATCGTATAGATAAACCACATCTTCTTGATCCATTCGTCCATTGATGGACACTTAGGCTCTTTCCACGTTTTGGCTATTGTTGAGAGTGCTGCTATGAACATTGGGGTACATGTGCCAGAGGAGGCATAATCCTGACAATATCTTGATTTCACACTTCTAGGCTCCAGAGCTGTAAGACAACAAATTTCTATTGTTTTGAGCCACCCAGATTGCAGTACTTTGTTATATCAGACCTAGGAAACAAATATACTGCTGTAGGCACCGAACAGTGAACAAAACAACAATCCCTGGCCTGTTTGTGGAGCTTACCTGCCTTCTTAAAAACCTGGATATCAAGATAGTCCCTTATTTTCTCCTCTAACTTCTCTCTCTCTCCTGGTTCCTCCCACTTAAAGTGGCTAGTATCTTTTTATGCAGAAATTAAAATGTCCCTGGTCTTCATGTTCCTTTATAACTGACCAGTTATCCCTTGCTCCTCGTTTACAGCCACATTTCTTGAAACAGTTATCTACACGTGTCTTTATATATTGATCTTCTACTCACACTTCAGCCCTTTGTATTCTCACTTTTGTCCTCACCATTCTACTGAATTTCCCTTTGCCAAGGTCCCCAGATGAACTTGTCATTAAAGCGAAGGGAACCTTGAATTCCCTCCTTGCTTGATCTGACCGTGTTGACCTCTTTTCCTTCCTGAAATTCTCTTTTCACTTTGGTGTCTGAAAAGCTATTCTTTCCTATATTTTCTAGACATTTTGTGACTGCTCTTTCTCAGATTCTTTTTTTTTTAATGTTTTTATTTATTTCTAGGAGAGAGAGAGAGAGACAGCGTGAGCAGNAGAGAGGGAGACACAGAATGGCAAGCAGGTTCCAGGCTCTGAGCTGTCAGCACAGAGCCTGACACAGGGCTTGAACTCTTGGGACTGTGAGATCATGACCTGAGCCAAAGTTGGACACTTAACCGACTAAGCCACCCATGTGCTCTTTCCTTCTCAGATTCTTTGAAAGATGCTTCTTCTATATACATGTTGATGTTCCTCAAGATACTATGCTGGGTCCTTTTCTTACTTTGCACACTCTTGCTAAGCAAATCAATAACTCTAGTTCCAAATCAATAACTCTGGTTCATATCTCTCTCCAGAGATTCAGATCTGAATATCCTACTGTCTATAAACATCACTACCATGTGATACATATACTTCAAACTCAACATTTTTAACCTCCTTCCCATCCCCCCATTCCAGTTCTTTCTCAAACATTTCCAGAAAACGACATTTCCATTCTTCTCATTGCCAAACCATACCATGAACTTATTCTTAACTTCCCTTTCCCTTATCCCTCTACCACCAAGCAATCTACACATGCTGCAGGTCTGTAGTCCAAATATTTATTGAAACTCTCTGTTTTCCCCCATTTTCATGGCTACTCTTTTAGTATCAGCCACTATCCTCTCTCATCTCAATCATTACACCATCCTCTTTATTCATCATTGCTCTCAGGGCCAGTGTCACGGGCAGAGGACTTGTGCAGTCATGTAGAGCCTTCACTCAAAAGAGCCCTTCACTTGGTTTTATGTTCTGAGGTTGCCATCTTGAAATTCTTTTTTTAATGTTTGTTTTTGAGAGAAAGGGAGAGAGAGAGCGAGTGCAAATGGGGCAAGGGCAGAGAGAGTGAGAGAGAGAGAGAGAGAGAGAGAGAGAGGAAAACAGAGGATCCAGTGTGGGCCTTGTGCTGACAGCAGAGAACCTGATGGGGGGCCTGAACCCAGGAACTGTGAGATCATGGCCTGAGCCAAAGTCGGACACTCAACCAACTGAGCCACCCAGGTGCCCCACCATCTTGAAATTCTTAATATTTTTATCTTTGAACTTACATTTTATAAGTGAAGTCCAATGCGACAATACAGCATGTGTGTGAGCAGAGGAGATAAAAGCAATATACGTGTCTGTCCTTTCTTGCCACTCTCTTTCTATATTGTGGCCACAGTGCCTCATGAGCACACAATTCCAGTGGACGCACCATGTGTGGGAGTTCAGTGAGGCTCAAATGAATACAAGGCAAGAATGCTAAGTCTATGTCAGCAGAAGAAAGTCATGGTTTCCACTGGGGAATTGGAACTTGTTTTGAAGTTAGAAAGAAGGCAATGGTATTCTAAGAAATACATGGGATTCCCTCTTTCTCCCTCTCCCTCTGTCCCTCCCTCTGTTCACATCTCCTATCTCTCTTTCTCAAAATAAATAAATAAATATTTTTTAAAAAGAAAGAAAGGGAAAGGGCAAACCCATACTTACTTTTCCTTCCAGGCCTTCCTGATTCAACAGCATGCTGAAGACAGAGTATTGGTAGAATATGCACCTATCAGAAAGTGAAAGAAAAAAGTTGAGTTGGTTTGTACAGTGTTTCCACTGTTCTGAGAGACCAAAATACATATTTATGTACCAGTTATGAAATACAAATTATAAAATTTCAATGATTCTTCATGAGTTGACTGTTCTTTTTTTTTTTTTTAAATGTTTTATTTATTTCTAGGGGAGAGAGAGAGAGACAGCGTGAGCAGGGGAGGGTCAGAGAGAGAGGGAGCCACAGACTGAAACACGCTCCAGGCTCTGAGCTGGCAGTCAGCACAGAGCCTGACGCGGGGCCCGAACCCACGAACCGCGAGGTCATGACCCAAGCGAAAGTCGTACGCTTAACCGACTAAGCCACCCAGGCACCCCGAGTTGACTGTTCTTATATTTGCATCTAAAGCTGGCTTTGCACTATATAAAGATGAATGGTGAAATTTATACTAATAATTTAAATTTTTAATTTTTCTCTATTTAGAATGTTAAATAACAAATAGAAAGTACCATGACAAATGAAGAAAAAGACTGAAGAAGAGTGAAAAATGCTTTATATTTTAGGACGTATAACTCCACATTTCTCCTGCCTTTTTCAACAAGAAGCTCTACATATTTGTTTTGTACTAGACCAGGCAAATTATGTAGCCAGCTCTGGTTGCTCTTCACCAACCCATCCTATAGCAAAGATGAACTAAATTGTAAATATTGCAATTTGCCAAAATTACAAAAAGTAAATATTTGTAATTGTAAACATTCTTGTTAAAGCCTTCCTGAAATTTGCCAAAACATTACTGTACAGTTGCACTCTACACAAAGATGCTCAAGGAGGAGAAAGGGATCTGAAATCCAGTTTGCACTCTACTTGCCCTGCTTTGCACCCTGACATGTGGTATGATACTGACCTTAGACCTGGGAGAGGCCCCTGCCCTGGCCTGTTTACTTTATAGTAGTGTTAAATTTAAAGTGCATGCAAATCAACAGGAGGTCTTGTTAAACTGCAGATTCTGATTTTGTTGGTCTAGGATGAGGCCCAAGATTCTGCATTTTTGAAAAAGATTTTATTTTAGTTTAAGTTTTATTTTTTTATTTTTGAGGGGGGGACAAGTAGGGGAGGGACAGAAAGAGAGGGAGAGACTGAAGATTGGAAGCAGGCCCTGCTGTGACAGCACAGAGCCCAATGTGGAACTCGAACTGACAAACTATGAGATCATGACCTGAGCTTAAGTCATATGTTTAACAGACTGAGCCACCCAGCACTCCAAAAATTATATTTTTTAAGGTAATCTCTACACCCAATGTGAGGCTCAAACTCACAACCCCTAGATCAAGAGTCACATACTCTACTGACTGAGCCAGCTAGATGCCACCCAAGATTCTGGATTTTTGCAAGCTTTTGTGTGATACCCATGCTGCTGATGCAAGGAACACATTGTGAGTAGCAAAGCTTTAGAGGACCCTACTCTTGGGCTCCTTAAGCAATGCCACTTTCATATAAAAACCCCATTTTGGCTCAGATACCCAGGACTGTAGAATTTCCTGTCCAAACAGTTCTGAAACTACTTCTGTTTGCTGGGGGAAAGGGGAATAGTGAATAGAACAAAGACAAGTGGGTCAAGATGTCCACATGTATGATGAGGCCCTTTTTGGTATAGGATGGACTTAGATAGGAAGAGAAGGGGACCAGGCTTGAAGTTACATGCCAATATTGAACTGAGTCCAAGAATTTTGAATTTGAACTTGGTCTTTTAGGTCATTATGAAGTTATATATGTCAGGTTAGAAGAATAGAGCATATTTAGAATAGAACACATAATGGTCAATTAGATGGTTCTACAACTTTAAGATGTGGACCTCTATTTATACTCTTGCCCTAAACTCTGCAAATGTTAGGGGCAAATCTGTGGAGTTTCATTCACCACGAAGAAGTGGCATCTTCTTTAGATAATGACACCTGCCACTGCCCTTTTCACTCTCCAAGGCCAAGCCTGGAGTCTCCAAGTTTCAACTGCCCAGAGCAAATGCTTATTTCTAATTCACACAAAGGCTCAGTATAGGCTCATGGGATGCAAACAGCATTTTTTAAAGAGGAAAATGGAACATAAAATAGAAAATAAAAGAGTGTTTTGCACATAGTAAAAATATTGTCATGAAATATGGTTATATACATTTCTATGAAATTTGTAAACTGGTGGCATTATGAATTACATCTTTTACTTTGAGTCATAGTCAAAAAAGTGTGAAAGCCTCAGTTCTAGATGGTAAAGATCTTCATAATCAGGTTGTAGATTATCTCTCCACTGTCACATCTTACAATATTAATTTCTCTTTTCCAGACCTGTCTTCTGCCTATGTAAGAACTTTGCTTTTTTTTTAAGTTTATTTATTTATTTTTGAGAATGAGAATTAGCCGGAATAGGGGAGGAGCAGAGAGAGACGGAGAGAGAAAATCCCAAGCAGGCTCTATGCTTACAGGGCTTGATCTCATGCACAGTGAGATCATGACTTGAGCTGAAATCAAGAGTCAGATGCTTAACCAACTGAGCCACCCAGGTGCCCCAACACTTTGCATTCTAACTGCAATGAACTTTTCTCAGTTTCTAGAGGGCACCATGTTTCTCTTACCCCTGAGTGCTTTCATACATTTTCCTTTAGCCTGTAATCTTCTTTCTTTATCTCTTCACTTAGATAGTACCTACTCAGTCTTGAAGATCTAGTACAGACATCATCTCCTTGAGTAGCCTTCTCTGACCCCTAAGTTCAGGTGAGTCACTTTCTAGGGGCTTCAATAACATCATTCCTCCTAGCATTGAATTCATCACCATATTGTATAACTGCTCAGCTGACTTTGGTCTTGTGAGAGAAGGGACAATGACTATTTTATTTATCTGTTCTTCTATTGTTGAGCACAGAATCTGACATCTAGGAAGTGCTCAATAAATAATGTTGCATTGAATTAAAAACACATTTTCTATTTTCTTTTTCTTTTTCTTTTTTTTTTTTTAAAGTAATCTCTACACCCAACATGGATCTCAAACTCACAATCCCAAGATCAAGAGTCAAATGCTCTAGGGCGCCTGGGTGGCAGAGTTGGTTAAGCATCCAACTCTTGATCTCAGCTTAGGTCATGATCTCATGGTTTTGACTTTGAGCCCTGCATTGAGCTCTGTGCTAGTGGCACGGAGCCTGCTTGGGATTCTGTCTCTCCTTCTTTCTGCCCTTCCCCAGCTTGATCCCTCTCTCTCTCTCTCTCTCTCTCTTTCTAAGTAAATAAGTAAACTTAAAAAACTTTTTTTTGAAGAGTGCCTGGGTGACTCAGCTGGTTAGCGTCCGAGTTCAGCTCTGGTCATGATCTCACAGTTTGTGGGTTCAAGCCCCACGATGGACCAGTGCTGACAGCCCAAAACCTGCTTCAGATTCTGTGTGTGTGTGTCTCTCTCTCTCTGTTCCTCCCTTGCTCACACTCTGTCCTTCTCTCTCTAAAATAAAATAAACATTTAAAAAATTTTAATAAAATTTTTTGAAAAAAAATCAGATGCTCAACTGACCGAGCCAGCCAGGCACCCCACACATTTTTTTTTATTTTCTATGTAAAGTATATTACACTATTATATATGCATCATATTGTTCTTAAATCTTTTCAAGGCCTATGATTATTATTTTAGGATAAAACCCTAGAAGCAAAACTACTACTGGATTAAAGAACATACTCATTTTAAAGTCCTTGACATGTATTCCTAACTTCACTTCCAGAGGCTTATTGTCCTGAATCTATTTAGGAACTATTGGCAATTTTTACAACAGTCAATCACACTTAGGGGATATATCTCTATATCTCTCCTTTTATACAAGTCTTATTTTCAGAGTTTTATAATTTTCTGAATATAAGTCTTATAATTTTCTTGATATATGATCTGTATATCCCTTTAAAGGTGACTAAACATTTTATATATATGTTTGTGTATGTATATGTGTGTGAATACACACACACATATAAAAGCTTTATTATTGTGAATCAGAATTCTTTCCCACCATATTTTTATTACAAGGTATTGCTGGCATATAGGAAATCTAATAGAGTTGGTGATTGTTTTTTTATTTGGCTGCTATATTGATCTTTTAGTTAGAGATGTACCACAACCTTATATATAAATAATAATACATGTATTTTCTCTTTTCTACAGTTATGCTTCTTGTTTATTTCATGTCTCACTTCTTTACTAGAATTTCCAGACCTTGGTTTTTCCTTTAATTTTTCTTTAAGTTTATTTATTTATTTTGAGAGAGAGATTGAAAGTGCACACGCAAGCAAGGGGAGGGGCAGAGAGAGAGAGAGAGAATTGCTACAGGCTCTGTGCTGTCAGCCCAAAATCCGATATGGGGCACAAACTCACCAACTTTGATCATGACCTGAGCTGAGATCAAGAGTCAGATGCTCAACTGACTGAGCCACAGAGGCAACGTTCCTGAACTTGGTAAATAATGGTAATAAGGGCAGGATCCCCTTTGTGTTTTGTACTTTAACGAAAACACTAATATTTCAGTGTTAAGCGTGATATTTCTTATATTTCATGAAAGTATTCTTTATTATCTTAAGGAATTTTTATTCATCTTTTAGTTTATTATCATTAAAACTCAAGAGGCACCCCCTTTGTTAAGCATCTGACTTCAGCTTAGATCATGATTTCCTGGTACCTAAGTTTGAGCCTCACCTCACGCTCTATGCTGTCAGAGTGAAGTCCCGTTGGGATTCTCTGTCTCCCTCTGTACGTCCCTCTCCCATATGCATTCTCCATCTCTCTCTCTCTCTCTCTCTCCTCCAAATAAACAAACATTAAAAAGAATTTAAGGGGCACCTTGGTGGCTGTGTCTCAGTTGGTTAAGTGTCTGACTTTGGTGTGGGTCATGATCTCATAGCTTGTGAGTTCGAGCCCTGCGTCAGGCAGGCTCTGTGCTGACAGCTCAGAGGCTGGAACCAGCTTTGGATTCTCTGTCTCCCCCTCACTTTGCCCTTCCCCTGTGTATGCTCTGTCTCTCACTCTCTCAAAAATAAACATTAAAACAAATTTTAAAAAAAGAATTTAAAAATAAAAAATAAAACCCAAATATAGGGGGCTCCTGGCTGGCTCAGTTGGTAGAGTATACAACTATTGATCTTGGGGTTGTGACTCTGAATCCCACACTGGGTGTAGAGATTACTTTTTAAAAAATTCAGGGGAACTTGGGTGGCTCAGTTGGTTAAGCATCAACTCTTGATTTTGGCTCAGGTCATGATCTCACAGTTTGGAGAATTCCAGCCCCACATGGGGTTCTGTGCATTGACTTTGTGGAGCCTGCTTGGAATTCTGGGTCTCGCTTTCTCTTCTCCTCCCCTGCTCACGCGTTCTCTCTCTCTCAAAAACAAAACAAAACAAAACAAAACAAACAAACAAAAAACCTCCTTTTGTGGTTCCATCTCAAAAATAAACATTTTATTTTTATTTTTTTATTTTTTAATAGTTTATTGTCAAANTAAACATTTTAAAAAGACATATGATAAAAATAAAACCTACTTTTGGGGGGACAGAGGATCCAAAGCAATGGAGCCCAATGCAGGGCTCAAACTCACAAACTGTGAGATCATGACCAGAGCCAAAGTTGGATGCTTAACCAACTGAGCCACCCAGGTGCCCCTTCATGTGCCTTGTGAGCATCTGTCTCAATGATCTATTTGACCTATTGATGTGATGTATGAGATCAGGTGTTTGGGGATAAACTTGACCATTTTTTTTTTTAACCAATTGGAGAATTTAACTTGCAAGTATTTGTTTTATTTAGGATTTTTACATTTCTTTCATGATATAGATTGGTTTGAATTTGTGTGTGTGTGCTTTGTCAGGTTTTACATCAAAGTTTATGCTGATTTTATAAAATGAACTGAGACTTTCTTTTTCTATTCTATGTAACTGTTTCTATAACATTGTAATTATATTTTTCATGAAGGAATCCACTCTTCAAACTATCTAGGCCCAAAACCCTTTGAGGAGTTAATTCTTTATCTTTAACATTTCTCATATAGTATTTTTTTTTAATGATTATTTGTTTTGAGAAACAGAGTGTGCACACTTGCAAGAGGGAGAGGGGCAGAGAGGGGCAGAGAGGAGAGAGACAGAGAATCCCATGCAGGCTCCATGCCCACCACGGAGCCTGATGCAGGACTCAATCTCTCCACTGGGAGATCATGACCTGAGTGGAAATCAACTGACTAAACCACCCAGGCACACTTACTTCCCTTAGTTTTTAATCCTTTTCTGTCTTCTACTTCACTTATTTGATAACACATTTTCCTAGGAAATGTTCAATTTTATCAAATTTCCAAACTTCTAGCATGACTAGTACATAAAGTATTCAGGTTTAAAGATTTGGGATTTTTTTTTTAATGTTTTATTTAGTTTTGAGAGAGAGAGAGAGAGAGAGGGAGAGAGGAGGGTCAGAGGGAGGGAGACACAGAATCCGAAGACAGGCTCCAGGCTCTGAGCTAGCTGTCAGCACAGAGCCTGATGCAGGGCTCAAATCCACAAATTGTGAGATTATGACCCGAGCTGAAGTTGGATGCTTAATTGACTTAGCCACCCAGACACCCCTTGTTTGTTTGTTTGTTCGTTTGTTTTTAATTTTTAGTTTTGAGAGAGAGACAGAGTGTGACAGGGGAGGGGCAGAGAGAGAGAGGGAGACACAGACTCTGAAGCAGACTCCAGGCTCCAAGTTGTCAGCACAGAGCCCAATGCAAGGCTCAAACCCAAGGACTGGGAGATCATGACTTCAGCCGAAGTCAGGTGCTTAACCGACTAAGCCACCCAGGTGCCCCAAATAGTCATGATTTTTAAAAAATCTTGTACCCGTAATTGTATTATCATTCTTAATTTTCTGAATTGTGTTTTACTTTCTTTCCTCAATTAAGCAGCCTGACTTTTGTCTGCATTACTGGTTCTTTAGAAGGAAAAATAATTTTTAGGTATATAAATCAATGACATTCTTCTATTTTTCAATGAATTTTTTCTGTTTTTCTTCATGTTTCCTTTTAAATTTTACCTTATGTTATTTCATAGTTCTGTATTTCTTACTGTATTTTATTTATTTTGAGAGAGAGCACACTAGCAAGAGAGAGCAAGCAGGAGAGGAGCAGAGAGACAGAGAGAGAGAGACAGAGAGAGAGACAGAGAGAGAGAATCCTGAGCAGGCTCTGTGCTGCCAGAATGGAGCTGGATGTGGGGCTCAATCTCATGGACCATGAGATCATTACCTGAGCTGACATTAAGAGTCAGATGCTTAACCAACTGAGGCACCCAAGTGCTCCCATAGTTCTCTATTTCTGATTGGAATATTATGCTTAGTTCATTTTTTACCAATCTATATTTTCCCAAAGTAGAAATATGTAACATCATAAATTTGCCTATAAGTGCAGCTTTGGCTGCAGCCTATACATTTTGCTATGAATATTACACTGAAATTTTGCTTCGGTTTTGGAATTAGGCTAAAGTTTGTTGTTACACGTTTTGAACTTTAGCCTCTGGAAGACTGAATTGTTAAATGCTGACTTTAGAAGAATTCAAGGCATCTCTGAATTTGTGTGCAACTAATGACCATGTAGTCATATATAGGACTATGATCGCTAATCAGATTTGGTATATTGGTAATATGTACAAGAGCCATTTGGATATATTTTTAATATTTGTTTATAGCACAAGCATTTTAGAGGTTCCTGTAGGAAAAAACCATATGCTTTATATGCTGAAATCCTATCAGTCAGTTGAAGTATAACAGTATATGTATTATTGTAAGAGTATAATATTGCAATAATTAGTGATGTGAAAAATAGGTAAAATATACATATTAGGTGAAAAAACTCTTTATATCAGTAAAATTATATATATATTATAATATAAATATATAATATATATTAAATATATATTTAAATATATTATAATATATATTATTTAATATATAATATATAATAAAAAAATATATATTTTATTTTGAGAGAGACAATCCCAAGCAGGCCATGCACTATTAGTGCAGAGCTGGACTCAGCTGGCTCTCATGAACCATGAGATCATGACCTGAGCTAAAATTCAGAGTCAGATGCTCAATGGACTGAGCCACCCAGGCCTTCCATATTTCTTCACACTTTTCTTGCTGCTCTTTCAACTACTTCACTAATCACTATACATACACAAGGAGAAAAACAACAAGTCAATTATGTTTATCAGCTATGATGAAGAAATAGACAAAATAATGCAATGGATTCATATAAAGTGTTAAATCTTAAATGGTATTCAAATGCGGCCCTTTTGTGCTTGATCAAAGAACTCAGTTTAGCCAAACAGATTGTTACTTGAAGGATACATGGGAGGGGGTGAGCATAGGGGATGGGTACAACTAAGGAATCTGAGACTCCGTGATGGTCTGATTGTCCAGTCAGTGCTCACGAGAATTGGATCTGGGGAGACAACAGGACCCAGGAGGCTCAAGGGACTGGCAACTCAGTGTCTTCTCTCTTGCTGTGTATGATCTTTCTTTCTCATAGTATCTTTTGCCCTTCTCTGAATTTTTGGTCTCTTTTCCTCCAGCTTTCCATTGACCTAATCCCTCCCTTTCTACTGTTTATATCTATTTTTTACACTCTTGTTTTCTCAAAAACCTTACTCCTTTGTTCAACTCTTCTCTCTCCTGTATTCTCCACCTTTTTCTTTCTACTGAATTTTATCCACAGGTATAGAAATATGCTTCTGCCATCTTAAAAACCAAAACAGGGGTGCCTGGGTGTCACAGACTGTGTCAGCACAGAGCCCGCTTCAGATCTTCTGTCTCCCTCTCACTCTGCCCCTCTCCCCCACTCTCTCTGTCTCTCTCTCTCAAAAATAAATAAACATTGGGGCACCTGGGTGGCTCTGTCGGTTAAGCGTCCGACTTCCGCTCAGGTCATGATCTCACGGTTCGTGGGTTCGAGCCCCGTGTCGGGCTCTGTGCTGACAGCTAGCTCCCAGCCTGGAGCCTATTTCAGATTCTGTGTCTCCCTCTCTCTCTGACCCTCCCCTGCTCACGCTGACTCTCTCTCTCTCTCTCTCTCTCTCAGAAATTAAAAAAAATAAAAATAAAAAATAAATATTAAACAAACAAACAAAGGCAAGTGTGCCTGGGTGGCTCTGTTGGTTAAGTGTCCAACTCTTCATTTCAGCTCAGGTCATGATCTCACGGTTCATGAGATCAAGCCGCACATCAGACTCTTTGCTGTCAGTGCAGACCTTGCTTCAGATCCTCTCCCATTTTCTCCCTGCCCTTCCCCCACTTGCTCGCTCTCTCACTCTCTCTCTCAAATATAAATAAACATTGAAAAAGTAAATGCTCTTATAACAAGATAATTGCAAATGTGAGTGGATTACTCATAGATTAGTGCTGTCTGATATAACTTTCTGCAGTTATGGAAATGTTCTGTGTCAGTGCTACCTAATAGCATAGTCACCAGCCACAAGTGGCTATTGAGGACTTGATAGGAGGCTAGTGTGACTGAGGAACTGAATTTTAGATTTTATTCAATGTTAATTAAGTTGAATAGTCACATGTGAGTAGTGGCTATGGTATTGGACAGTTTGGTTCTAGGTTAAATGAAACAAAAGAGGGGCACTTGGCTGGCTCAGTCAGAAGAGCATGTGACTCTTGATTTGGGGTAGATTACTTAAAATTTTTTTAATTCAAAAAAGAAACAAAAGAAACAAAACGCAATGTGTGAATTTTGTTAAATGTAGTGAAAAATAGATGCAAAGTTTCTGTTTGGTTTCAGCTTAGTCTCTGCCTCCCCTGGCCTTCATCTGACTTTTTTTTTTTACTTGTTTTTAAATGTTTATTTTTGAGAGAGAGAGAGAGTGGGAGAGGTGCAGACACAGAAACTGAAGCAAGCTTGAGACTCTGAGCTGTTAGCACAGAGCCTGACGTGGGGCTTCAACTCACAGACTGCGAGATCATGACCTGAGGTGAAGTCAGCCGCTTAACCAAAGGAGTCACCCAGGCACCCCTGGTCTTCATCTAACTCTTTTTCCCAACTGTTAATCCTACTAACCAACAGTGACTCCAGGCCTGCCACGGACCACAGAACAGCCTTCCCTATAGCTCTCCACTAGTTCTCCTTCATGACCCCACTCCAGACACTGGATGTGCCCAGCTTCCTAGATGCCCCTGCAAGGTCTCTCTTATTTACTCGGGCTTCAGGAAGCTGGTTAGTGACTCAGCCCTCATCCTCCAACTTTCCCTTTTGAACCATTGCTTTCTTAGCTTCTCCCATCATATTCTTATTCCTGTAATAAACTCCTTATTCCATAATATTCATAGTGCTTCTGCTTCCCTGGTTGATTCCTAACTGATACACTCCTGAAATCTTATTCTCTCAGAATTCCTCAACTCAGCAAATGGCATCAACATCTATCAATTTCCCCCTTAACTCCCTATTTTCAGTCCACCACTAAGTCCTTGGCAAACTAGGTTCAAAATACATTGTTGAATATGTCCACCTCTTTTTATTTCCTCTGCAATACCCTTGTCCGAGTAACTTCATCCTTTACCTGGTTCCAACACCATCATCATCCCCCAATATCTATTTTGTTCCTAAATACTCTTTTTAAACACGTGAAGAAATTTAATGGTGTCCCATTGTACTTATACACACAATCCTGCATAATTTGGCTCCATTCCTGCCAATTTCTCAAAACTCATCTTGAACCACTATCTCCCTTACCAAATATGCTCCAGCTACACTGGCTTTCTCTCAGGAAAGACCAAGCTCTCTCCTGTCAGAGTTTGCGCATATGCTATTCATTGAAATATTCTTCCGGATCCCCTTTATTCCTCACTTCCCTTGATTTACTTTGTCAGATCTTGGTTTATAAATCACTTCCTCTGAAAGGCCTTCCCTGACCAGCCTAAGTAGGTCCTCCCTTTTATTCTCTAACACTATATTATGTTAATTTCTTCTTTGCATTTATCATATTTTATAAATGTTTTGTTTCCTTATTTGTTCTGTGTTTTTCTCACTTATCTGTGATTTCCATGAAGGCAAGAGGTATGTTTCTGCTTTATTCTCCTAGTGCTTAATTTAGTAATTTAGTGCCTGGCACATATTTGGTGCTCAAAATGTGTTTGTGGAAATGATGAATGTAGTAAGTGGATTCCTCCTAGCTTCTGCTTATTTATTGTTTCTGTTTCCTTGTAATTTTAGTTTGACATGATCTCTTATAGTCCAGCTCTAACTCCCTCCTCAAGACTGACTCTATCTTTGTTTTTTCTCTAGAAATGGTCTGGTGTCTGATGCTGCTTTAATAAACTGTGGCAAGGCAAGGATGAGTGGTAATACATACAGAGTAAAACTCTGACAGCCTAGACTGCTCCCTTAGCAGGGGCTTTGGGCAAGTTACCCTTGGAAAGAGCTTTCAGATGTACCATGATGGACATGTTCAGTATGAGAATTATTACTATATTTTCCTCTTTTGTGCCATGATTCATCATAAAAATCTGTACCACCAATGACTGCTTATATTCTGGGAGTCCATTCAGAATAGAATAGGAATATTTTTATAAAACCATTATGGTTTATGTTTACATAATCCTTGTTCTTTTTTTTTAAAATATTTTTATTTATTTCTAGGAGAGAGAGAGAGAGACAGCGTGAACAGGGGAGGGTCAGAGAGAGAGGGAGACACAGACTGAAACAGGCTCCAGGCTCTGAGCTGGCAGTCAGCACAGAGCCCGACGCGGGGCCCGAACCCACGAACTGTGAGATCATGACCTAAGCGAAAGTCGGACGCTTAACCGACTAAGCCACCCAGGCGCCCCTAATCCTTGTTCTTTTTGTAGTTAGTTACCTGTATAAAGTTTGTGGCTTCTTATAATTTAATCAGTCACCTTTCATCGTAAAAGTTAAATGCAAACAGCCAAAATGACACTGGGCCTTTTTTTAAGTTTGTTTGTTTATGTAATATCTATACCCAATATGGAGCTCAAACTCACACCCCTGAGATCAAGTGTTGAATGTTCTTCAAACTGAGCCAACCAGGTGCCCCTGAGATTGGACTTCTAATTTTAAAAAAAGAAAAAAGAAAAAAACCTAAAAACAATAGAAAGAGGGGCTTGGGTGACTCCGCTGATTGAGTGTCCAATTCTGTTTCAGCTCAGGTCATGATCCCAGAGTGGTGGGATTGAGCCTTGTGTTGGAGTCTTCTTAGGATTCTCTTTCTCTCCCTCTTTCTTTCTCTCCCTGCCTTCCCTTCTCCCCCACTCATACTCTCTCCCTAAAAAATTTTTTTACAAAAAGATTTTTAAAAAGCAGTAGAAAGAATGTCTAGCATTTCAAGTATTTTAAAACATTAGGATTTGGGGGGCACCTATCTGGCTCAGTTGGTTAAGCGGCCAACTTCGGCTCGGGTCATCATCTCATAGCTTGTGAGTTTGAACTCCATGTCGGGCTCTGTGCTGACAGCTCAGAGCCTGGAGCTGGCTTTGGATTCTGTGTCTTCCCCTCTCTCTCAAAAATAAGGAAACATGAAAAAAATTTAATATATTAGCATTTTCCAAATTAATAGATTTTTTAAAGAGCATTTTTAGGTTTAAGAAAACTGAGCAGAAAATACAGTTTCCATATTCTCCCTCCCCTAGCTCTCCGTTACTCTAGTGTCCTCTATAATTAACATTGTGCATTAGTTGGTATGTTTGTTACAACTGACAAATGAATATTGATACATTATTATTAACTAAAGTCCACAATTTACATTAGTGTTCATTCTTTATGGAGTTCATTCTATGAGTTTTGACAAATGTATAATGACACGTATCCATCATTATAGTGTCATAAAAGTATCATTTCACTGCCCTAAAAATTCCCGGTGTTCCACCCATTTATCTAACCTTCCCTCCCTCTGACCTCCTGACAACCACTGATCTTTTTCTACAGCTTTGCATTTTCCAGAATGTCATACAGTTGATGTCATACAGTTTGCAGCCCTTTCAGATTGGTTTCTTTCACTTAGCAAAATGTATTTAAGATCTCTCCACGTCTTTTCATGGCTTCATAGCTTATTTCTTTATAGCATAGAATAATATTCCATTATATGAATACTAAAGTGTATTTATCTATTCACCTATTGAAGGGCATCTTGGGTGCTTCCAAGATTGGCAATTATAAATAAAGTTGCTGTAAACACCCAGTATATTTTTAGTTTTGGTGTGGATTTAAGTTTTCAATTCATTTGAGTAAATACCAAGGGCTGCAACTGCTGAATCATATGGCAAGAATATGTTTAATTTTGTAAGAAACTGCCAAATTGTCTTCCAAAGTGGCTATACCATTTTACATTCCCACTAGCAATGACTGAAAGTCCCTGTTGCTCTACATCCTGGCCAGCATTTAGTGTCAGTATTTTGGATTTTGGCTCTAATAGATGTGTAGTAGTATTTCCCTATTTTAATTTGTAACTCCCTAATGACATGTGGTATTGAGCATCTCTTCATATGTTTAATTGCTATCTATATATCTTCTCTGGTGATTTATCTATTCAGAACTTTTGCTCATCTTTTAATAGGATTCTTTGCTTTCTTATTGTTGAGTTTTAAGAATTCTTTTCATATATATTTTTAAGATTTTTAATTTTTTAAAAAATAATCTCTATACCTAGTCTGGGGCTGGAACTCACAACCCTGAGATCAAGAGTCACATGCTCCACTGACTGAGCCAGCCAGACACCCCTGAGTTCTTTGTCTACTTTGCATATTAGTCCTTTAACAAATAACATGCTTTGCAAAGATCTTCTCCCAGTCTGTAGATTTTCTAGATTTTCTTTTCATTCTCTTAACGGTGTCTTTGCAAACCTGAAAATTTTAATTTTAACACATCAACATTTTAATTACCATAAAGATAAGATGTCAGGGATGTTGCAAAACATTTTCTTTTTTTAGGCAAAAATTCACATTTTTAAGGAAAAAAATCAACTTTTTGAGGGGAAAAATCCATTTTTAAGGAAAAATATACATTTTTAAAGCAAAAACTCCAGTTTTTTTCAAAAAATTTCTTGATTACTAGGAAGATGGAATTGAACAACTTCAGTCTCTTTTGGTTCTAGTTTTTTTTTTATGGTTCTGTGGAAAGAATGATCATGTATTGTGGATTTTTCCTATATTAATTCTAGGATCCCCTATCCATTATCACATTAGTCTACGGTAATTGAAGAAGGTTTAGGAAATGTAGAAAAAAAGAAAATATGATTTTTTTCTAAACAGTGTTGGCATTAAGTGGAAGAATTTTGGATGACAAAAAAAATCAAACAGGTTTACCTATACGCCTGCATTTCATTAACTGTGGTGAAATTAACCCTTTCACTACTTCAAGGAAAAAAGACAGTAATGAAGTACATAAGTAATTAATTTTTTATTTTTTAATTAAATAAAAAAATTTTAATATGGAATGCTTCACAAATTTGCATGTCGTCCTTGTGCAGGGGCCATGCTAATCTTGTCTGTATCATTCCAGTTTAATATATGTGCTGAAGCAAGCACAATAACTAACTTTTTAAAAACACTTATTTGGGGCATCTGGGTGGCTCAGTTGGTTAAGCATCCAACTTCAGCTTAGGTCATAATCTCGCAGTTCACGAGTTTGAGCCCTGTGTCAGCTCAGGGCCTGGAGCCTACTTTGGATTTTGTGTCTCCCTCTCTCTTTGCCCCTCCTCTGCTCATGCTCTCTTTCTCTCTCTCTCTCTCTCAAAAATTCAACATTAAAAACATTAAAAATAATTAAATAAAAACACATATTTATTGTAAAAAGTGTCATCAAGGTACATGAAGTAAAAAGTGATGATCTCCCTCCACCTGATCCTTCTCTAATTGTAATTATTTTCTATAGAAACAAAAATCTTTATAGCCATGCTTACCTGGTTATACACATACAGACAGACCTGCAAGCTTCAGGAGTCAGGGATTACCTATATCTTAACGTATGTCATTGTAAGTCTTGTGCATACGATGGAGCTTAGTACACAGAAAGTGCTCAATTAAATGAATAAATGTCCCACTCTACATTATTCTATAGGTAGCTTTTTTTAGTTTATTTATTTATTTTGAGAGAGAGAGAGAGAATGCAAGTGGGGAAGGGCCAGAGAGAGGAGAGACAGAATCCCAAGCAGGCTCATACCACTAGTGCAGAGTCTTATATGGGGCTTGAACTCACGAACTGGGAAGATGACTATGAGTAGAAGTCAGATGCTGCACTGACTGAGCCACTCAGGCACCCTAGAGCTTCTTTATTTTGTATTGAGGCATAACTGACAAGTAAAACAGTAAGATCTTTAAAGTGTACAACATAATAATTTGATACATGTATAAACTTCTNTTTTTTTTTTTTTTTTTTTTTTTAAGAATGTAAAATGAATATCTTTACATGTTTGGACATCCACAGCTATTTCATTAATTTCAGTATCTCCAGAAAAACCCACTATGTGAATTCACTATAATTTATTCAATCAACCCTATTACTGGATGCTTAGGTTATACATATTAATACACACACACACACACACACACACACACACATACACATGTACAAGACTACAAACAATACTACAGTAATCCATATAGGCAACTTATTTGCTATAAAAGTTATATCAATTTGTCTTCTTACTAACAGCATTGAGTTCTCCACATCTATGCTGGGGATGATATTCCAAATTGGATATTATCAATTTTTGTTGTCTTTGCTGTTTCTTTTGTTTGGAAAAAGGGTCCATATAAGAGGAATAGCAGGCGATTTTGCTATAAAAGGAAATTGGATTCAAATGGGGAAGATCCTAAATGGCAAATAGAACATGTGAATATTTTTAAAGCAATGAAAGGTCAGAGAAAGAGTTTGAGAGTTAAAAAAAATTTTTTTTTAATGTTTTTTTTGAGAGAGACAGAGTATGAACGGCATGGGCAGAGTGAGACTGAGACACATAATGTGAAGCGGGTTCCAGGCTGTGAGCTGTCAGCACAGAGCCCAATGTGGGGCTTAAACTCGTGAACCAACTGTGACATTATGACCTGAGCTGAAGTCAGATGCTCAACTGACTGAGCATCCAGGTGCCCTGGAGATTTTTTTATACATTATAAAATGTTTGAGCTAAAAGAGATCTTAAAAAGTATCTGCTTCAATGAACTTTTATTTTTTTAAATGTTTTATTTATTTTGAGAGAGAGAGAGAGAGGAAGTATGCATGAGATGGGGAGGATCAGAGAGACAGGGAGACAGAAAATCCAAAGCAAGCTCTATGCTATCAGTTCAGAGCTTGACATGTAGGGCTGGATCTCACCAACTCATGACATCATGATCTGAACCTTAATCAAGAGTCAGATGTTTTACTGATGCCACCCAGGTGCCCCTCAGTGAACTTCTTTTATAGATGGGGAAATAGAAATTCTGAGAAGTAAAATGTTTTATTCAACCTCAATATCCAAGAGTAGCAGATCTGAGATTAGAAGCAAGGTTGTTTGGGTCTCAGCTTATTGTTCTTTGATTTTACCCAGCAAGTATTTACTAAACATCCTGTGCTAAGTACTAGAGAAGATTCAGCAAGTAGGGAGACATACCTACTGAGCACTTCCTTGTGGCAGATTTTTCACATACATTTTAATCTAGCCCAGTTTATCTACTATACTAAATCAATCAATCAATCAATCTAGTAGGTTTTGTGTTTTGTTTTGCTTTATTGTGTTTTTTAGGATTATTAGGGATTCCTATGTTTCAGTAATAGTAATTCTTGGAGTCAAGCCCGGAATAAGTTCGGTAGATCAGGAGGAAAATTACACTATTGCTTCACCGAAAAAGGTGTCAAATGGGGAGCATGGCTGATTGCTTTTTTCTCAGGCCTGTTTAGGAGATCAGTAACTTCTCTTTGTAGGTCTTCAGTGTGTACAAACCTGAGAAATGCCAGAATTGAGAGGCCAGCCCAACCTGGAAGAGTGGCTGAAATGTGGCTGGGGAGACAGGTTGGACAGATCTGGGAGGGCTTTGTTTATCTAGTTAAAGATTTTTGCTTTTGTTCTAAGTGTAATGGGAAACTAATGAAGGGTTTTAAGCATGTGTTCTACAGGGTCTTATTTGCAATTAAAAGAGAGGTGGGGAGGTCCAGGGAGACACGGGTTTAGAGTGGATTAGGAAAGCTGCAAGGTGGACCCTTCAGTAGACTATATATATCATTAGTCGAGGTGACTTGTCCCCTGGCTGCAATATATACAGAAGTGGAGATACGTTAGGAACACAAAACTGACAAAATTTTGGTTAAGTGATAAGGCATTGAGAGGGAGAAAGTAGTGTCTTGGATTACTCTGTAGTTTCCAACTAATGCTGCTGTATGCCCATGAATGATGTTCATGAAGATGGGAATTCTGGAGATTGAAGATTGGGGGGCAGGAGAATATGTGCTCAGTTTTGAAATGTTATTTTGGAGGGCCTGAAAACCCACATAAAGGTCGAGGGTGTGGTTAGTTAGACAAAGGAATTAGAGGTCAGGGAAGAGCTAGAGATTTGGGAGTCTTGGTTATTTGGTAGAACACACTGCCTAGGTAAAGGCTTTTTTTTTTTTTTTTTAAGGAATGTCCATCACCAGGAAGGTCTAAATAAATGCGTTGGATGGTTCAGATGCATTATTTTCATTTTTTAGTTCATAAGATTACTCTATTTTTTGTAGTAAACATTTGGATTGTTTTTAATTTATAACATTATCTACTTTTGGATTAGGAGCTAAAGACCTTGTTGCTAAATTAGCTGTATACCATAGCAGATACATGTTTAATAGTAAGGGATTTTTTGATAGCGGAGATGTCAGATCCTTGATGAACAGATTGGCTAGACAGTACTTTAGTCAAATATTTCATATTTTGATCTAGCTACCCATGGAAAATAATCTAGCATTTTATGTGCTTAATCACTTTGAAGAGTATTCACCTAACTTTTCCTCGAACCACTTATTTGTTGTCACAGAATAGAGCTTATTTCGGAAACCGGTGAGCTCTTCAAAAGCCTGTCTTTTAATAAAAAGGACACTATTACATTACAGCTAAATTGGCTAAAATTAGTATCCATACCGCGACTGAAATTCTAACGCCTTTGTCTTGGCTTTCTTGTACCTAGTAAACGGCTACAAAAGAAATGTCACTTCACGTAACATTTAGTTGCTAAGGTTTTTAAGAAGAAAACACAGATATGTTCCTCACAGTTGCCCTAGCCACGCAGCTTTGTGCTGCTTCAAGTTACTCAAACTGTGCTATGAGGAAGCCCTTAACTGCTTAAAAGGCCAGGGACTGAAACAGACTATTGCACAACTCTTCACCACCGGGCGGTTTCGCTTCCAAATCTGGCCTTCGTATCATCCTACGGCCGTAGTCGCCTCTGGGTCCCCTGGAACCAGCCCCGTTCCCCCTCAAAAGCAGCCAGGGTTTCCTCGTCAGAGCCACGGGAGCCCCTCCCTCCGCCCAAGGTTTTCGCGAAAGTGAAGCCGCGCGGGCGTGGGCCCCCGGGAGGTCCCATTGTCCCGCCGGGAAGACCTACTCTCCCCGGAGCGACTCCCGCACTCGAGTCCCACCCGCTAGGTTAACCAGAGGTCTGCGGGTCTCGGCGCCACTCCCCTCCCCCCGCCGCCCCATTGTCTGCCTCGCCCCGCCCCGGGGGACACGTGCGCCTGCAGTT
>NW_027551567.1:4807130-4829630 GCF_008692635.1 Crocuta crocuta
CGGGTCTTTCATTCACTCTCAGCCCCTCCGTCGCCACCGGAGCGGAAGGGCGGGGTCTTGCGTCCCCCTCCCCCGGGAGGTGAAGAGCAAGGGAGGTGGCGGGGCGTGGGGGCGGAGCCCGCGGGCGCGCGTCCCGAGGCGTAGGCTACGTCGTCACGTCAGCGCGGGAGAGAGAAAGAGAGGAGCCGACTCGGCTGGGACTGGGGGACGGAGTCGAGGGAGCGAGCGAGGGAGGGTGTGAGCGAGCGTTTGAGTGAGGAGGGGAAAGGCGGTCACTCGCGCCTGAGCGGCCGCGGACAGGACTGGGAGTGGTGGGGAAAAAGCAGGGAGGGGAAGAAGAAAGACCGAGAGAAGGAGGCGGACGGAGGCTGGTGGTGGTGGTGGTGGTGGTGGTGGTGGTAGGGGAAGGNGCCCAACGGGGAGGTAACGACCGCCAGGACCCGGGTCTGGGAGGGGAGCACCGTGACATTGTGGAGTGAGCTGGGGGAGGGAGGTGTGGGGAGAAACCGGCTTTTCTGGAAAATGGATTCCAAGGGGGAGAGGAGCACGTTGACTGGGGCTGCTTGAGAGTAGGCCGCGGCCCGCGCCGCCACTTCCTTCTCTTCTCCATGTGCTGCCGCCGTTCGGGCTTTGTCTGCGGCGCTCCAGGGAGGAGGCGGCCCCATGGCCCGCGCGGACCGCGAGCGGCGGCGGAGTTGGTGCTGTCGTGGCCGTCGCCGCGGCGCGGGAGTGGGCGGAGAGGAGCGGGTCCCGTCCCGCAGCCGCGCGACGAGCTTGGGTGGTGCTCGCGGTCCGGCAGGCGTTAGGTAGTTCGCGGAACGCCCTCACTCCGCCGGGTTGCTGGCCCCTGCCTGGGGGTGGGACAGCTGTCCCCGGCGCCGCAGTCACTGCACGGACGGGCGAGGGGTGGGGGCTTGCACCATGCGCCGCGGCTCAGGTCTCGACGGGGCGGGCGGGCGGCCGGGGGTCGCCGGCGCCCGGGGCGGAGGGANGAGGGGAGAGCCCGTGGCCTGGCGCCGCCGCGGCCTCGGTGTGGAGGGGCGAGGTTGTGCTGCTGCTGCTTTCTGGGGGCTCCGATCTTGGCTTCAGGTTGACGTTGGGAGTCGGTGATGGTCGTCTTGGCCTGGGACTCGGTGGGTTTGCGTTGGAGGAAGTTGTAGGACATTTGAAGGCGCAGAGCACGTGTTTCTAATGGGCTCCTGGTGGCCGCAGCGGTGAGGCTGCCGCTATGGGTGCGGAGTCGGGGGCGGGCTTTGGGGTGCGGGGGTGAAGGGTGGAGAAATTGGGTGGTAGGAAGGTAGCTTGTGTGAGCGCTTTGTTCTTCGCTGGCTGTTGTTACTGATCTATAAGCGGCAGGCGGGAAAAGCGCGCACTTTGGGGGTTTACCTTTGAGAGAGAAAAGCCCAGCTTTGCTTTCTCCACACTCCTCATTCTCTGTACTGCCACAGCTGCATGTGGCACGCTGGCTCGTCCTCGTGCTGATTGGGCTCCATTTGTAATATGGTTTTTCCTAGGGAGTGTTAGCAGGTGAGTCAGGGGTGGTGCTAAGGAAAAACATAGTGAATCTGTCCTCCTCTGCCCCGCGCTCCATATCTGGCTTGTCAGGCGATAGTGACTGTAAGGCTTCTTTAAAGGGAGGCGCAGGCTGGCTGGTGTAGAAATTGGTAGAGAAAGTAAAGATTGGGGCTCTTATATTTCCTCTACCCTTTTTGAAGATCCTAGTTTAATTTTGCTTATTGCGTTTGAACAGATCTCTGGAAACATGGCTACAGAACATGTTAATGGAAATGGTACTGAAGAGCCCATGGATACTACTTCTGCAGTTATCCATTCAGAAAATTTTCAGACATTGCTTGATGCTGGTTTACCACAGAAAGTTGCTGAAAAACTAGATGAAATTTACGTTGCAGGTAAGAACTAACACTTGCAAAATTACATTATGAAATTTTTCTATTGGATTTCTGGCTTTGAGCTAAAATAGCAACTTTTTGTGGTTTCCAATAAGTGTGGGAACTAGTTTTGCCTTGTTGTGATAGTTGTGAAGTAGCGGTTAAGGTGTATAGAGGGAGGGAAGAAGGAAGGGTTAGGAGGCAAAGGCTGGCTGGCCAGATGGATAAGTATATGATGGTAGCAACAGCTGCTAATAGTTGGGAACAGGCCATGTGACTTTTTTGGGGTATTTTTATAGTAGGATTCTTGTTAAATAACTGGTAACTGTAGACTTGTCTGTCCGTCTTGGTGTGGCTGCTGCTTTTTTCCTAGTGGTATTTGAAATTGAGTAGAGGTTCAGTTGTCATGCTTGGTACCTTGTTGGTTGATATTAGGACTTAGATATTTACTGTAGAAATACTTAGTGTTTAGAACTATGTGACTTAGACATAGAAGATAGATGTAAAAGAAGTTGATTCATTGTAAGCGGTTGAGAGGCTTTATTTAGTTCAGAATGATTAAAGTGTGTGTGTTTCTCATATAGATAAGGGAAATGGAAGAATTCTTACTTGGCAAGCATGTACCTGTTTTGGCAAACAGGTCTCCTCAGAAAAAGTTCCCAAAAATATTAAAACTTGACAACTAATTCAGTTTTCTCTTCTCCAGGGCTGGTTGCACATAGTGATTTAGATGAAAGAGCTATCGAAGCTTTAAAAGAATTCAATGAAGACGGCGCATTGGCAGTTCTTCAGCAGTTTAAAGACAGTGATCTCTCTCATGTTCAGGTAACGTTAATGTCAGCGTAACTAGAAAAAACATGAGTAGTTTTGATATAGTTTGTTTTATCGGATTAGACACAGATGAGACAAATGTTAAATATAATTGTGGAAAATTTTTTTGTAGAACAAAAGTGCCTTTTTATGTGGAGTCATGAAGACTTATAGGCAGAGAGAAAAACAGGGGACCAAAGTAGCGGATTCTAGCAAAGGACCAGATGAAGCAAAAATTAAGGTATGTCTTTAAGAACTTTTTTTTTAATCCCCTCCCATTTTAAAGTTCTTTCAAAGATTTTCCAGCATTGGTGTAAATATTCCTTGGATGTGAAATGTGGGTGTGTGTCTTTAAGTAATTGAGAGTTAATAACCGTGAGATAATATGTTAATCTTTTCTAATTACTATTTTTTTGAGAAGTTTCTTGCCTTGAGTTATTTCTGTTTCTAGAACAACTCATTTTTTTAAAAGTTTTTCTTGTTACTGAGCTATGGATTAAATCAGTGTTTCTTTGTATTCTAAAGCAAAGACTTAAATAACATCTGCCATGTTTCTAAATGTTTTTTGAAAAGCTGCAAGTCCAGGTTAGTGACAGTGAAGTGACAGTGAAACAAAAATCAGAGAGAATCAGTTCGCCCCATACTTGTGAGGGGTGTACATTTAACAGTTGACTTTTCTCAAACTCCCAAATTAAATGAATTTAGAATTTTTAACACTGCCTTCTTCCCCTCCTATTACTGTTGATTTTAAAGCTAATTTGTTAATTTCTAAAGGCAACTTTTATCAATAAAATTGAGTAGTAAGTGAAGAAGCTGAGGCTGGGGGTGGAAGGCTTTTTTTTTTTTTAATACTATATTAAGGTCATGTAGAGCAGTAAATGGTCTCAAATACAGTTAAGTTGTGATCTTTTTTTTTTTTTTATGTTTTTTATTTATTTCTGAGAGAGAGAGAAAGCCTGAGCAGGGGAGGGTCAGAGAGAGAGGGAGATAAAGAATCTGAAACAGGCTCCAGGCTCTGATCTCTGTCAGCACAGAGCCCGACATGGGGCTTGAACCCACGAACCGTGAGATCATGACCTGAGCCGAAGTTGGTGGACGCTGAACTGACTGAGCCACCCAGATGCCCTTGATTTGGTTTTTAGTTATGTTGAGGTTTCAGTTCATAGAAAATGTGGTGATCATACTAGTTTTAATCTGGTGCTCTTAATACATTGTGCTGGTGCTCTTTGAACCAAGAGTTCTGGTTTAAGAAAGTCAGTTATTAAGAGTGCTAAGTGATGTTTTAATGGTATGGGAAGAGAGAAGCTTGGAATAAGGAATTAACTGTTAATGTCATCCATAAATTTGAGGCTCAGGTCAAGCTGAGAGTGAATTGTGTTTAAATTATAAATCCAGTTTTTCCCATAGAAATGGAGTATAGATGTCATTGTAATTATATCAGTTGTGATTAAATTTACGTTTAGGAGTTAGGATTATTAAATTTTTATTTAAATGTAAAGGTTTGACTTTCTTTTCTGTCTTTGAAAGGGAGTGGCTAAAAGCTTTAGTGTGACTTAAACTGCAGCAAGAAGACATAGTGGCATTTTTATAGGATGTTTGAAGAATGTTTTCTAGGGATTGATATAAAAGGTATTATTTAGGTCATAAAGATGAAGGTGAAAGAAGAACAGGATTACATATGGAAAAAAGGGAAGATGAGCCATTTAGTGGTTTAGTTTATGTTCTAGTAATAGATTTCAGTTTATTTTTGTTAACCCCATGTTGCATCTATAAGTAAACATTGGGGTATGATAGAAAAAGACTGCTTAAAATAATGTAGCACTTTGTAGGCATTTTTCTTAGAGTTTAGTAATAGAGGAGGTTTTTTTTTAATTATAGTACTTTTTCAGATATTTAACATTTTTTGGGTGGAAAGTGTTTAAAATCAGCCTAGTCATTTTCATTTCCAGAGACTGAGATGACCCCAAATCATTTAACAGCATTTTGATAGAATTTGTCATTGTGCTTGGTGTTAGCTCCCCGCCCCCCCCAGAATATATCAGCTAATTACTAGATTTATTTAGAAAGTAGGTTTTGTACTTTGTGGTTGAGATGGCAGAGGAGAATAATTCTTGTGTTTTCGTTGATTTTGTTTTTGGCTAACTGAAGACCACTTTCTAGTACTTTTGCCTTTGCTAAGGGATAAGAGAAACTGACACTGATTAGTAAATAGAAGTTGTGTAAATTTTAACAGTTCACTTTTTAGGGAGATAAAATGTATAAGATATTTCACATTGTTGCAATTACATAAAGTTTTCAAAGGCATTTTGGCTCTTAGTTGTTCTGAATGAACCATGCTGTCCTGGAAAGCATGGTACTTGAATGTCAGATGAATTAAATGGTTGTATTTCCTGTAACTCTTCAGTTTTTGGGCTTAGTTCGGGGAATGTAATTTCTACAAAGGTTGGTGAAATATATAGAATGGCAGTGTGTATTAGAAGTGTGGAGTACGGGAAATTTATTAAATGTGAAATCCAGACTTGGAGAGGGAACTTACCCAGTTCCTCCTTTGGGAGAGAATTAAACTCAAATTAGGTACAATTAGGAGAAATTAGCAGAATAGGTACGGATCCTGCCTTGAAAGATGTTGATGAATCAATATTAGTTTTTTGATGATCACTAAACACTAAATAGTTAGTTGGAAACCAGAAATTAATGAGTAGGACACTGAAATTTTCTTTGAAAATTAGAGCTACTACAAGAGTACAATAAAGGGGAAATTCTGAAAACATACCAGAAAACTGTAGGGATTGTTACCAAGGTAAATGGAATGATTTGAACAAGATTGATTTTTAACTGCAAAATGCAGGGGTGTGGTCTTGTGTATTAAATGTATTAATGACATTTGAACTTTTCAAGGCACTCTTGGAAAGAACAGGCTACACACTTGATGTGACCACTGGACAGAGGAAGTATGGGGGACCGCCTCCAGATTCCGTTTATTCAGGTCAGCAGCCTTCTGTTGGCACTGAGGTAAAGAAACTAAAAACTTGTACCTTTTGTAGTAAATGCACAGGTATCTGATTTCCTAAAGAAACTCTCCATGGTTTTTACTTCATGTTTAATTTACAGATATTTGTGGGGAAGATCCCAAGAGATCTGTTTGAGGATGAACTTGTTCCATTATTTGAGAAAGCTGGACCGATATGGGATCTTCGTCTAATGATGGATCCACTCACTGGTCTCAATAGAGGTTATGCGTTTGTCACTTTTTGTACAAAAGAAGCAGCTCAGGAGGCTGTTAAACTGGTAAGTTTTTTCCTTCAGTCTCCACATTCACTATCTTTAATTGAAGTCAAGTTTTTTCTTGTTGTGCCTGAGTTAACCAAACGTTTTTTGAAGTGCAGATTAGGCACTGTCTTTTACATTCTCTGTGTAGTCATTGTAGCAGTTTTCTTTGCTTGGGTAGTTGATTGGACTGAGGATCTGTATATAAGGCATGGTGTCAGAATTCTGAGTTACTGGTTCTTTGAAACATCTGGCTTAGTGATTTTTTAAAAAATAGGAATGTTAAAAAAAAAAAATAAAAAAAAATAAAAAATAGGAATGTTAAAAGATAAGAAAGTAACTGTAATAGGTAGGGCTTCTTTATTTTCTGGCTGTACCTGGGCCATTCCTTTTTCTGTAAAATATATCACAAAGACATTGTGATGACAGATTTCTAGTTAATGAAGTAAAAGATTTCGTGCTGAGTGGCAGTATTTGATTTAAAGTACCAGATGTAAGGTGTGAAGACCTAGTTTGCCAACTTTTAAAAAATAATTGTTAATGATTCAAAATATGGTTTAGCTTTTCTTTAAACTAGTTTTATTAAATTTTGTGACTCCCATGGATTCTACATTTTATAATTGAAGAGACCAAGGGTTAATTTCAACCCAAGAAATGTATCAAAAAGTACACCTGGGAGGAACTTGAGTAAAATGGTCCACTATGGCAGATATTTGTTGAATTTGCTTTATCAGGTTATATATTTAAAAAAAAAAAATTTTTATAGTTTATTTTTGAGACAGAGCACGAGTGGGGGAGGGGCAGAGAGAGAGGGAGACACAGAATCCGAAACAGGTTCCAGGCTCTGTAGCTGTCAGCACAGAGCCTGATGCAGGGCTCTAACCCACGAATTGTGAGATCTGACTTGAGCCGAAGTCGGATACTTAGCCAACTGAGCCACCCAGGTGCCCCGACTTACATATTTTATAGGTGATTCTAAGCAATACTAAAATCCCTGGATTGATTTCTCCTGAATTTTTCCTTTCCTCAGCATCAGATGTTTTACATTTTAAGGTATACCATAAGGAGAAAAGCCAACTATACTTTGTTTTGCTGTCTATAGTGATTGACTTTGTTTTGCTGTCTACAGTGATTGAATTTCTGAATTAGTGTGCATAATTGAATATGATAAAGACTTAACATTAGAATAGGGCTACTTTAAAGATTATAGGTGTCCTTAAAAAAAGAACTTGAGAGTTTAGGTATTTTTAAGTCATTTTTATCCCCTCATTTAAAGAATATTTTCTATTTCAGAGCAGCTATAGTTCTAGAGGGAGGCATCCACTGGTAACCTTTGGGCTGTCAAAATCTTAGTTTTGAGCAGTTCATATAAAATAAAGGACTTTTTAGAATTCTGGAAAGATACTTTAGAAATCATCCAGTTTAATCTATAAAAAACATTTTTGCCAGGCAGCAATAGAGTAGCAGTGAGTTTTAGTATGGAAATGTGGAATGATTGAGGCAGCAAACTATCTTACCGCAGCAAGCTAGTACAGAATTTACCATTAATTTCAGACCCATTTTATTTATTAGGTATTACGTAAGGCTTTTATTCTGTTTAATAAGGATGGTTACTTAGTGTATAAGTGGTGATTTGTTTATTAACATTTTTGAAAGGAGTCATTAAACCAACATTTGTAGGCTGCTTAATTCTGGCTACTAAAATACACTATTTATGGGAGGTCCTCACTGCAATTTATTTTTTTAATGTTTTTATTTCTGAGAGAGAGAGAGCGCAAGAGCAGGGGAGGGTCAGAGAGAGAGGGAGACACAGAATCTGAAGCAGGCTCCAGGCTCTGAGCTAGCTGTCAGCACAGAGCCCAACGTGGGGCTTGAACCCACGAACTGTGAGATTGTGACCTGAGCCGAAGTCGGATGCTCAACTGACTGAGTCACCCAGGTGCCCCACTGCAATTTATTTCTAGACAATTTTCAAAATCCTTAAAAAATACATCATTAGAAGATGATATATAATCCAATTGTAACATGATTTTGAGTGCCAGTAAATACTCATTATGAAATAATGTTTCAGTTTGGGTAGTTGCCTTAACAAATAATATAGTCCAAAAGTGCATTGCTGTGGGCTTAGAATATAGTCTTATTAATACAGTTAGGTTTTCAATTATATTTCTGAAAGTTTGGTAGGTAGCTAGACAGCCATTTTAATATGTCTAGGAACTAATAACAACTCTTTTTTTTTTTTTTACATCTTTTTTCCTGGGTTTGTGATTTGAGTCCTTATCTGGGTACATGTTTATTTCTTCCTATCTGATAAATTAGGAGGCCATGCATTTTGGTTGCTTTTAAAAGATTGTAATGGTAATGGTGTACCACTGTTCATCCACTTGGATGAATTGGACGTATCATCATTGCTTTTTTTTAGTTTTTTATTTTTATTTTATTTTTTTAATTTTTTAATTTTCTTGTTTTATTTACTTTTGAGACAGAGACCGAGCACGAATTGGGGAGGGGCAGAGAGAGAGGGAGATACAGAATCTGACGCAGCCTCCAGTCTCTGAGCTGTCAGCACAGAGCCCCACCTGGGGCTCAAACTAGTGAGCTATGAGATCATGACCTGATGTGGTGCCCCACATCGTTGCTTTTTTTTTAAAGGATGCTTTACTGTGGTAGGATTATGGTGATAGCAGAATTGGGAGGTGTGCCTTAGTATAACAATAAAAGAGAGGACTAGGCTTTTGAAGAAATGAAACATTCTAGAGAAATAAATCAAGTTAATTAGGATGTCTTTTGCTACTTAGTATTGTGGAAATGAGTACCCTTCTAAATGTGCTCCTTAAGGGAGCATATTTTGAAAACTATCCCTACTTGTATAATGTCATGAGAGTCTACTTGAATTACACCTATATCCAAGTTGAGTTTTTAGGAAGACCACGGAATGGTCATTCTAGTTGTAGATAATCATAATTTTTAAAAGGTGCCTATTTGCGAGTATTTATAGATCAGACAAGATGGAAGCACCATTTCTTTTTGCTTTCTTGTACTTTGAGTGTCTTGAGTATCTTCAGATCAAGATAGCCTGGCTGGCTCAGTTGGTAGACCATGTGACTCTTTGTCTCAGGGTCATGATTCAAGCCCATGTTGGGTGTAGAACTTTATTTATTTTTTAAAAATGTTTTATTTATTTCTGGGGGGGGGGCGGGAGACAGAATCTGAAGCAGGCTCTAGTCTCTGAGCTAGCTGTCAGGACAGAGCCCGATGCAGGGCTCGAACCCACGAACTGTGAGATCGTGACCTGAGCCGAAGTCGGACAGTTAAGACTGAGCCACCCAGGTGCCTCTAGAACTTACTTTAAAAAAAAAAAAAAGAGATTATGTATTTGGCCTTATTTTTGGTATGATCCAGGAATGATCCTTCCTCCCTTGCCTTCTGATTAAAAATTATTGGGGATTTTGGGGTGCCTAGGTGGCTCAGTTGCTAGAGCATGTGACTCTTGATCACAGGGCTGTGAGTTTGAGCCCGACTTTAGGGGTAGAGTTTACTTTAAAAAATTTTTTTGTGGATTTTACATTTGCATCTGAATTAGTTATAAAAATAGATTAATTGATATTAACAGCTGAAAAAGAGGCATGAAGTTAGCACCTGTAGACTTTTTTTTTTGTAGTTTATTCATTTTTGAGACAGACGACACGAGTGGGGAGGGACAGAGAGAGAGAGAGACACACACACACAATCTGAAACAGGCTTCAGGTGCTGAGCTGTCAGCATAGAGCCTGATGCGGGGCTTGAACCCATGAACTGTGAGATCATAACCTGAGCTGAAGTCGGATGCTTAACCGACTGAGCCACCCAGGCGCCCCATGTGTAGACTTTTTAAATGACTGATTTTCGGCCAACATTTGCTTTGGATTTTGGGCAATAAATTTATTGCTAAATGATGAAAATCTTGCCAAGGAAAGCAAGATCTAAGTTTGTGAAAGGTGAATAATGGTTACCTATTGAGCACTTGTTAAGACATAGGAGCTGTGCTAGGGTGTTACATTATTACCTTTAAACACTACCTTAACCTATATTTGATAGTAACTGGAATTACCTTCATTCTGCAGAAGAGTAAATAGCCTGAATAACTTATGGGAGGCCACAGAGCTTTAGTTTGTTTATTTTTTTAATGTTTTATTTATTTTTGAGAGAGAGAGAGATAGCATGATCAGGGGAGAGTCGGAGAGAGTGGGAGACACAGAATCCAAAGGCAGTCTCCAGGCTCTGAACTAGCTGTCAGCACAGAGCCCGACGCGGAGCTCAAACCCACGAACCGTGATATCATGACCTGAGCCACCCAGGTGCCCTCATATAGCTTTAGTTTGATATCAGGTTTGTTTAGTTTGAGTTCTTATTGTTGACCAGACATAACAGTTTAAAGCCAGCAATATAAATTATGTCATCAGGTAGCCTAATTCTTTAACTATGTAGCTGTTTAGGTAGTGTTAAAAAGGATCCCAGGAAATACATCCTGTTTGTACTGCCAAAATATTTTTCACCTCTGTGAACCATCTTCATTGCTACCACATTGGTCTAAGGTACCAAAGAGTGCTGCTAGCTAGTCACTGCTTTCCATTGCCCCTTTATTTACAGTCTTCCCAATCAGCAGCATAGGTTAGATCACATTCCCATGCTGAGAACTCTAATAATGGTTTCCAAACAAGGCCCTACCTATCTGATCAAGTTTCTGCTTCTCTTTTGCTTTTCTTTATTACTCCTCTGTCCATACTTTGCGTTTTTGCCCCCCACATAAGCTGTTACCATGGCTGCTGCCTTCTTATTGATCAAGTCAATCAGGCCTTTCCTGATTTTGAGCAACTTCCCACCCAGTTGCTCCATGACCATATCATGAATACAAAAAATAGAGTGCTTATATGTACGTAAAATTATTTCTTGGTTTTTTGAAGTATTTGCTTATCTCTCCTCTTTTTCCCTGTATCCCTGACGTTTACAATAGTGCCACTGTGTAATTATTCAGTAGGTGCTAGGTAAATAACCTGACTGGCTGACCAGTGTCCTTTATTATCTATGACCCAAGAACTTATACTTCCCATATTAGTTATGGGCCATTTTACTATATAAAAATTTTCTAATTTCCATTTGTAATTATTTATTGTCAACTTGGAATTAGTGTACGTTTATAGGGGGTAATGCTTTCCCCCTCATTCCCAGGGGGGTATTTGGAAATACCCATATGTGTAGTGTTTGTTGTTGTTGTCACAAAGTCCAGGAAGAAGGGTGGGCAAGTATGTATGTATTTCTGTGGTGTGCTCCTGGAATTGGAACTCAGGCCACTGACATTTTAGTGCCCATTGCAGTCCTAGGTAATAGAAATATTCTGCTGAAAATGCTAATAATGGCTATATTACAAATACCAGAATAGCTGCTTTCTATTTCTGTATTAAAAGTTATGGTTTTGATAGGAACTGATGGTTTTATTAACTAAAGTGGTTGGTGTACACTCGTGTAGCATGTGTGAAACCATTTTGATGAATGCAACTGACAAGATCGGTCCATAGCATATTTAGTAGCACTTTAGCAAATAAGTGTGTTTAACATGAAGACTTTTATTGTGGACGTACAGGGTAGTTTGATTGAGTTCATGATTTTATAGGACATGAGAGACTGATGACAGTCATCTGAAAGTAGATGCACCATTCAGAGGGTAACAAGGATGAAGGGTTAGATTGTGTTGGGGTTATTATGGAAGGCTTTGTGATAAAGAGGTTTGAGCAGGACAGTGAAGGGAAATAGGTGCATCTAGTTGAAGCAGTGTTTTGTTGAAGGAAATGGGAGATAAAACTATTATATTCTGAGCTAAGTTTCATGGTCCCATTAAACTTTTCAGTGTTGGTGTGGGTAGCATGGTGTAAATAACAATAATGAAGAATGTTAGAGATTTTGAAAAGAGAAATGATAAGGCAATGATAAACTATAGGTTCCATTCTAAATTCTATCAATGATTTATAAATCTGGACATAGTTGGACTGCCCTCATATGTCTAGTGACTTGAGTCAGCATGTAGTGAATGATAAATACCCTGGATGACAAAATCAGAATCTTAGAAGATTGTGATAGCCTGAAACAGATAGTTAACACCAGCAAGATGGTATTGAGTAAGGATAAAGGTCAAGTCCTGTATACAACTGATTTCACAAGTAAGCTGCAGTATAAGCAATGTGGTGTGGTTGCCAAGTAAGTACAGGTAATCTTGGACTGTGTGTTACAGAAGTATGATGTTTAGAAGTGGAAGATTAGCAAGTCTCCAGGTTATTCTAGATTCCTCAGTCTCAGTCTGTGCTACAGTATTATGTTATGGATATCATTTTTTGGTAACAGTCTTGGAAGTCACATTAGTTTGCCAGTATCAGAGAAGGAAGTATAGAGAACGGAGTCACGTGCATTGTGTGGGGTAGATGAAGTGCTATCATCTGCGGGGCGGTGGGGGGGGGGGATCTATATAGAGTTATTGTAGAATTTTTAGGGAAGTAGATTTTGGCTTCAAGATTTTCTGCTTAAGAAATGCTTGTGGCTCCTGGGTGGCTCAGTCGGTTGAGCATCCGACTTCGGCTCAGGTCATGATCTCACGGTTGCTGGGTTTGAGCCCGCGTTGGGCTCAGTGCTGACAGCTAGCTCAGAGCCCGGAGCCTGCTTCAGATTCTCCCTCTTTCTCTGACCCTACCCTGCTCATACTGTCTGTCTCTCTCTCTCAGAAATAAATAAAACGTTAAAAAAAAAAAAAGAAATGTTTAAGAGTAAAGTAGACAGGCTGAGGAGGTAATGGCTTTGCTGCTGTGGGAAGAGTTAAGTCTGAGTTAGATTCCAAATCTGAGATTGCTAAATTTGGGAGGATTTGGTGACTGACTGGCTATGAGGGCAGGAAAAAGTGACTTGAGATTTTAAGCCTAGATGATGGGAATGTTCCGTACTGTACAACTCCTGTTTTGGTGTTCTGAAACAGTGAAACTGCATTGATTAATGTTCAAAGTTTATTCGTCACCTAGCTATGGTATTGAATCTGAAAGCTAGATTTTTTTTTAGATGTTTATTTAAAGTTTATATATTTTGAGAGAGAGACTGAGCAGGTAGGGGAGAGACAGAGAGAGGGAGATAGAGAATCCCAAGCAGGCTCCATGCTATCACACATAGGCTGATGGCGGGGCTCAAACTCATGAACTCTTGAGATATGACCTGAACCGAAACAAAGAGTGAGACGCTTAACTGACCGAGCCACTCAAGTGCCCCTAATGTTTATTTTTGAGAGAGACAGAGCACACCCCTGATCTAGGGAGAGAGATACAGGATCTGAAGTGGGTTCTTGGCTAACAGTAGACAGTCCAATTCGGGGCTCGAACTCCCAAACCATGAGATCATGACCTGAGCCAAAGTCGGACATTTAACCAGCTGAGCCACCTAAGTGTCCCTGAAAGCTAGATTTTTAAAATATCTTAACATCAACTGCCCAACTTCCTTGTTGGAAGGCATCAAGTTTCTTTTGTTCGTTTTGATACTGTGATAGTGTCCTGATGGTATTAACTCTTGAGTTAGAATTTATCAGCATTACATTAGAGTCTGTTAAGGTTCAGAACAGTTTTGTCATGCCCTTCTGCCACTTACCTCACTGTTACCCACCTGCTGGGATGCGAAGTTTGAATTTATGGTGATAGATTGGTCTTAAAATTCTTAAAGAGTGAGAAAAATTAAAAAATTCAGATACATACAGAAATGCATGTTTAATCTGTAAATAGGGCACTGCTTCAAGAAATGCTTATTTCTGGGTACTGTGTACCCTTCCCTTAAGTAATCTCTATACCAGATGTGGGTTTAAGCCAATGACCCTAAGAACAAGAGTTGGATTCTGTGCCTGCTGAGCCAGCCAGGCCACCCCTCTGGGTACTTATTTTGCTTTATTTCGACAACATGCCCAGACGGTCTCCTTTACCCCTTTAATGATTTATTTTAATTGGAGAACCAGTTTACTGTTTGTTTTAATTGTTTCCTCTTTTTTTTTAATAAAAAAAAATGGATGAAGAGTTATAGTTTACTTTATAAGTCTTGATAAATCTTTGTCATTTATATTGTTTAGAGACCATAGTCATCCTAGTCTACGGCCATACCACCCTGAAGGCGCTCGATCTCATCTTATCTCGGAAGCTAAGCAGGGTCGGGCCTGGTTAGTACTTGGATGGGAGAGAGTAGTCGTCCTAAATAACCTTCTACCTACCCAGAATTGATAAACCTTAGCGCAGGGCAAGTGATGATGAGTTAGAAGTGAAATAATAATGGAAACAGTCATTACTACTTTGAAGCAGAATTGTTAAATGTTGATGGACGTGGTATAACCAAGAATTCTAAAATTTTTTAACAAGTTTTTCTTTTTTTTTTTTCAAATATTTATTTTTGAGAGAGGGAGACCATGTGCGCCTGTTGGGCAGGGGTAGAAGGAGAGTGAGTCTCAAGCAAGCTACACACACCCAAGTGCAGATCATGACCTGAGCTGAAATCGAGTTAGATGTGTAATTACGTATAATTGAGCAACCCAGGTGCCCCACAACTTTTTTTAACTTAGATTTAGATGTTTCTTTATAGTAAACAGGTCCAGCTCTTAGACCTCTTGGAAAATGAAAAACACAGAAGGAAAACGATGCCAAGTTCTGTCATCTTCTGAATAACTCTTATTTTTCCCTTTAAATATTATGTATTTTTCTATTTTTCTGATATCTTAGTTTTTGTCAACTCCTAGTTACAGATTAGATCAAACTGAAACGTATTGATTTGTCATTAAAGTTGAGTATTTGATGCTAGATTATAAAAATCTAGGGAATGTACATGTCTTAAAAGCAATTTGTTGTGTTTCTTAGGTTAATTTATTTGTGATAAGGTATTGTAGTCTACTTGTTCATAATCCCATACAGTGATGGATTCAACCATAGCACTACTATTTGCAGGTAATTTATATGTTTCTAGTTTTAAGAGGTTTTTGGTCTTAATATAAATGCTATGGGAAAAGTTGTGGCAGGCTTTTTCAGCCTCAGTAGTGTTGATATTTTAGATCCGATAATTCTGTTTTGCTGGGCTATCCTGTGAATTGTAGGATATTTTTTATCATCTCTGGCCTTTGTATCCACAAAATAACTAGCAGCAAGCTCAATCCCTAGTTGACAACCAAAAATGTCTCTAGACATTGTCAAGTGTCCCCTGAGGAGCAAAATCACTTCTGTTTAGAACTGTTGGTTTGTGTTAAGCATAGAAGGATGTTTTATTGACCTGTTTTTTAGGAGGTAGGTATTGCAGAGTGAGCTCAAATCTGGAGTTTGGATGATGGAAGTTTCAGGGAAAGCATTTTATTCAGAGGCCATGCCCAGTTGGGGGCTCGAACTCAATGACTCTGAGATCATGAGTTGCATGCTCCACTGACTGAGCCAGCTATGCACCCTTGTTCTGTCAGTCTCTCTCTTTCTCTTGCTCGCTCTCTTAATTTTTTTTTTTTTAAGTCTGCCATAAATGTAGAGAATATAAATAATCCTGGGATCATGATGGTCAGAGACTGAAAGCGTGAATTGAATAGGGGAGTAGAAAGTACAAAACTGTTCAGAACTGTGTTTTTTTTTTTTTTTCTTCCCCCCTTAGGTGAGAGGGGTGTTCCTCCGGGGGTGAGCAGGGTGCTCCCTGGGGATGAGCAGGGTGCTCTGCCAGGGCAAGAGGGATGCTTCCCCGGGGATGAGGACATTTGAATTTCATGTTAGATTTTGAATATCTGGAAATGGAGAAAGGGACAGGGAGAAATTGATTTTCTGATTTACTGTATGCTTTCTTATCTTATACCTGATGTCCTTTTTATGGAAGAATGGATGAGAAGAGGTGCCTGGGTGGCTCAGTAAATGAATGGAGCGTGCAGCTTGATCTCAGGACTGTGAGTTCAAGCCCCACGAGGGGTGTAGAGCTTACTTTCAAAATGGGAGAGGAATGGTTTCATTGTGGCCATAAGGCTGGTCTATAAATTGTATGGAAATTTATGTTGATTCTTTAGTGTTTATAGCTCCACGTGGACATATGCAAAACAGATTTTGAGGCCAGGTGTGGAGGATTAATCAAATTAAATTTTGAGGTAGTTTTAACTGTGTAATATGAATAATTCACTTTACCTGATAATTTGAATATTTTTGAACTTCGGTTTGTAATTCATAGTGATTGATTTGTTACTTTGACAGATTCTGTTTTACCTGTATAATATCTTAACCCTTCTACGGGGTATGGTTATATGAAGACTTGACTTTTCACTCTAGTTTTATAGTTGCTTTTGTATTTGTACCCTAATGAATCCGTCCACTTCTCTTTCTCCCAACTTTTTGTAGGCCTGATGAAAATGAAATGAGGAAAAAAGTAGGGTTGGATTCAGGAAAAGAAGATTCTCTCCTTTTAGATTTACTGTATTTGAAGCTGAAAATCCCTTACTGCAACTTTTTACAAGAATGAAAGGGAGATGGAAAAAAAATAGATTTAGGTGCTGGTTAACAGAAAGACAGAAAGCTTGCTGGTATTTGAATCCATTTCCCTTGCATGAGGGTAACTGGTTGCCAGGATGAATTTAAGTAGAAAATAAGGTATTGTGGAATCAGCAAATTTGAATTTAAGCTGCTTATAGACCTGATTCCCAAGTTTCAAGGACTTAAAAAATTTTTGCATTAATTTAATTCATAAACTTTTAAAGTGTGTTTTGTCAGTGTAATCTACATATTTGTCTCAGATTACAATTTTCTCTTACATTGGCTAGTTAAATTTTTAAAAGATAAAAATACATGATAAACATAGCATTGAAATTTGCCTAAAATTTTTGCATTTATGTTTATAATCATTTATAATAAGATATTTTGTAAGTATTTTAAAAACATGATACACTTTCTTCCCCTTTCAGTATAATAATCATGAAATTCGTTCTGGAAAACACATTGGTGTCTGCATCTCGGTGGCCAATAATAGGCTTTTTGTGGGCTCTATTCCTAAGAGTAAAACCAAGGAACAGATTCTTGAAGAATTTAGCAAAGTAACAGGTAAGTTGGATTTATGTGGAAGGAGGTACACTTCTAATACTGAAGGTAATTGCATACCTCTGTGTGACAAGCAGTTATAAACACTATATTGTCTTGTATATTGACTCCAACCATGAGAGATAGGTAATTCCATTTTTCAGATAAGGAAACTAGGTACAGAAGGTTTTGGGAAAGAATTTGCTGAATGCTATGTAGTTTGTAAGGAGTGTAGTTGAGATATGAACCATCTGCAGAATCTGTATCTCATTTTGGAATCTAAGTGTTTTAGGTGCTAGCTTGACAGGATTGTTTTCTTAATGATTAGATTTTCTAAATTATTGGAATGGTAAGTATTTTTATAAGCAGAGATTATATAATCTTTGTGAATATGGTACAATTTCTTTGAACTATAAAATATTTTTTAGAATAGTGACCAAATCAGGCTGCTTTTATTAGAAAATATTTTGTCTGCCTAGAATGTTTAGCAAATTATCAGACTGTTATCAGTCTCCAGAAACATTCAAAATCTTATATGATACTAATATTTCATTTGAAATAGTTCTTGATCTCTGAGGCCAGGAAAGTGCAATCAAAAAGAATTTGAGTTTATTTACATAGTAAGTATCTAACCGTATCTGACTTAATACTGCTTTTTTGGTAACCGTTTTGTAAAAATATTATGCCTCTTGTCATTTAATCGAAGAATAGTCCTTGGGTATAATTTAAAAGAATACATTTTCTTTTCATGGAGATTTTTATGTTGGAAACACTTGGAAGGTGTGTATTAGGTCAATTATCTGGACCAAATTATCTTGACACTCCTTTTCAAAGAAAGATTATTTTTCATTTTTATATTCAAGTATTAGAAAAATCTTTGGATCTACTTTTTTCTTGCTGATTTTATTAATTTTTCTGAAATGGTTGCTTATTTTCAGAGGGTCTCACAGACGTCATTTTATACCACCAACCAGATGACAAGAAAAAAAACAGAGGCTTTTGCTTCCTTGAATATGAAGATCACAAAACAGCTGCCCAGGCAAGGCGTAGGTTAATGAGTGGTAAAGTCAAGGTCTGGGGAAATGTTGGAACTGTTGAATGGGCTGATCCTATAGAAGATCCTGATCCTGAAGTGATGGCAAAGGTAATGAAATTTATTTGCGAACACTCTTCTCATAATTGTGTTACTTTCATACTTTCATGATGATGAGTAGTTAGGCCTGCATGCTATGGAAATAGTTCGCCATTGGTTTTGTGTATATTCTAATAGCCATTTCTTTGCATTTTTGAGAATGGCGCCGTTAGCTTTCACGGTTTTTGTGTTAAAAGTCCTACTCCTAAAAATAGTGAACTGTACTGGCCTCGGCAGAGCTGCTGCAGTTACAAGGTTTAGCTATTATTAGGTATCCTGCTTTAGCAGTCAGTTGAGACATCCTATGAGATCAAACCTCTCTTGAGTCAACACTTTACTCACTAGTGCAGTTCGTAGTTAAGTTATTCTACCCTATGTCATTTAAGGTCTTAATGGTGAAAGTCTAGCAAATACAGGTCATTCTCTTAAATGAGAAGAGGAATGTGAAATGCCAGAACTGTGAATATTGCTAAAGGATAAGTAGTCCTTTTTTTAAAAATTTTATTTATTTCTGAGAGAGAGAGAGAGAAAGAGCACGTGAGCAGGGAGGGTCAGAGAGAGAGGGAGACACAGAATCTGAAGCAGGCTCCAGGCTCTGAGCTGTCAGCACAGAGCCCGACGCAGGGCTCAAACCCACGAACCGTGAGATCATGACCTGAGCCACCCAGACACCCCAAGGATAAGTAGTCTTGAGGACAGAAAATACTTCGTATTATTTTTTCCATTGGCCTATTAAGTTCTTATTGGATTATTAAATTCAGATGTTATATCAAGTATTTTAGGAGGAAATGCTGTTTCTTAAAAGCAAAAGGTCAACTTTTATAACTACTTTGAGGAGCTTTCTGGATTGAAAGAATTTGTCAGTATTTTGAATGTTCCCACCCTTCTTTGTCAGCATTTTCAGAAGCAGATTCTAATTAATTAGTTTTGACCATCTGTGTCAAGTGTTCAACAGCTATCTCAAGGCATGGTATTCATGTTAGTAGGAAATGCCCACCTCCATCTTTGATTACATTGATTACAAAGTAATTAATAATTTAATAAAAACAGCTAAGTATTGTTTGCTTTCTTTTGAAAAAAATTACAGAATTCTCATGTACTCTCAAGTTCATAGATAACATTAGGGTTTACTCTTACTTACTGTACATGCTACGGGTTTGACAAATGTATGATATGCATCCATTATAGCATTACAGAATAGTTTTACTGCCCTAGGAATCCTCCCTGATCTTCATAATCGCCCCACCATCCCCTCTAGCCCCTGACAACTGTTGCTTTTTTTATTGTTTCCATAGTTTTGTAGTTCTTTAAGATTATCTTCTTGTACTTGGTTATATTCATTGAGATTCCTTCATGCCTTTTCATGGCTTGATGGCTCTTTTTAACACTGAATAAACCCATTCTCTTGATGTACTACAATTTATCTATTCACCTACTGAAGAACATTTTGGTTGTTTCCAAGTTTTGGCAGTTATGAATAAAGTTGCCATAAACAACCATATACAGGTTTTTATGTGGACATGTTTTCAACCCATTTGGGTAAATACCAAAAAGTGCAGTCATCAGATTGTATGGTAAAGTATGTTTAGTTTTGTAAAAAAACTGCTGAACTGTTCTCCAGAGTGGCTGTACCATTTTGCATTTCCACTAGTAATGTTTCTGTTCCATATCCTTACCAGCATTGGGTGGTGGTAGGTGTTGGGTTTTGGCCATTCTAATAGGTATGTGGTGGCATTTCATAGTTTTTGTTTTTTAAGAGATTTTTAAAAACTAATCTCTACACCCAGTGTGGAGCTTTGAACTTAAAACCCTGAGATCAAGAGTTGCATGTTCTAATGACTGAACCAGCTAGGATGCTTTTATTTGCAATTCTCTAATGGTGCGATGTTGAGCATCTCTTCATACGCTTGTCATCGTGGATGAGGTATCTGTTCAGGTTTTTTACTCATTAGATCCTTGGTATTTACTCAGACCAGTTGAAAACTTAGTCATATTATATTTCTCATATTTCTCTAATGGGTAATGACTAAAATTAACTTTGTAAGGTTGGGTGGTGGCATCTTGGAAATTGAAACCTTTGGAGATACACAGGGAATTTCTGTTTTTCTCTTAATTTTCAGGTAAAAGTGCTGTTTGTACGTAACCTTGCCAATACTGTAACAGAAGAGATTTTAGAAAAAGCATTTAGTCAGTTTGGGAAACTGGAACGAGTGAAGAAACTAAAAGATTATGCTTTCATTCATTTTGATGAGCGAGATGGTGCTGTCAAGGTAAATAAGTGGAATTGTAGGCATCTGAAGTAAACTAATGATTTTCAGTCATCCTAGAATCGAGAATATTCCAAAAAGTTGAAGGACGCCCAAAGGTCATTTAATCTACTCCAGTTAACCTTTATTGGCCTTAGCAAATTGCATAAATCACTAAATCAAAAAGATGATTAGTTGAAGAGCTGGATCTTCAGATAAAAACCTAACAGTCCTATTATATCTTATCCCTCCAACATTAATAATATGCTTTTTTAACTTTAAATGAATTATAATTGTTGTTAAAGTCATCTGTATTGATCAATACTTTGTTTTTTAAGGCTATGGAAGAAATGAATGGCAAAGATTTGGAGGGAGAAAATATTGAAATTGTTTTTGCTAAGCCACCAGATCAGAAAAGGAAAGAAAGAAAAGCTCAGAGGCAAGCAGCAAAGAATCAAATGTAAGTGAAAACTGTATAAATTTAAATGTTGGTAGATTAGTGAAAAATAGATATTGCTCAAACCTGTTAAATAATTGCACAACTTGCCTTTCTTTACCTCTTAAAGAAGACTTGAAAGCTTTGAGCCACTGAGAAATGCCCAGAATCTCAAGAAATGTGTATTGAGCTGTTGTTATTGACCATGCTTGTAAAAATAATTATAATTCTAAGTAACTAGAGTTTTGTGTAACAAATGGAAATCAGTCTAAGATATTTCCTGCTAGGTTTTATAGAATGTGCTCCTGAATTATGTGTTTTTAAATCTTAGCTGTCCACAAGTGTTCATATATTTGGTTAAAGGGTGGAGAGTTTTTTTTCCTCAGAGGTAGAAAATATTAAATCTTCCAATTATGATAAACTCTGCTTCTTCTGTATCTGAGAGAGGCTTCTTTACCAATACATAGTGCCTTTTGCCACCTCAGAGATTTCATATATGGGTTTTGAAAAATGAAATGAGTGTAGTTAAGCAAATAACTTAGTATTGAGGTAAGAAAACAACTAAGTGTAATATATTGCATCTATTGGATCTTTCTAGAACATCTGTAAAAGGATATCTGCTCATTAACAGTGAATGAAACTTTTAGCTGGGTAAGAATGAAGTTTACAATTTAAAAACTTCAAGTTGGTAATTAATTGAGGAGGAAGAGAGATAATTGTCATTTGATGCAAGAACAAGAATCACTAAATTTAACTATCTCAGGCCAGTTTTCTGTCCAGTGCTCTACATGGGTTGCAAAAGAAGGGTCGGGGTGCTTCTGCTTATTTCTTTTATTTCTTAATCAGAGAAGTAACATATTATTGCAATTGGCTGTTGTGGTTAGGCAAGTTGGCTAGTTCTGAGCCTCAGTTTCTTCCATTTTAAAAGGGGAGCAGACTGAATTATGTAAGCTGTCTTATACTGTGATAATCCAAATGACCTATACTTGTTCTAGGACTAAAGAGATGTGCTTTATGGGCTTAATGGTAGTATAAGGAAAAAGACTACAGAAAGTTACGTTTTGAGGGGGAACCAAATGCTCTATATCTCAAACCCCTTGAGTATACTTTGCAGTGAAAATAACTTTTTCCTGTTTCAGAAGACAGTTAACTGATAGTTTTATTTATTCAGTGGCAGAAAGTAAGTGTAGGAGATTATATTAGAAAAGTGAGTAAAAGTTATAAGTTGGTAGATGGAGGGTGATCATAAATAGAAAGTGGGGAATGTCACTGTATCTGTTAATGTTTGAGGAGAACAGGCCAAAAGGGATGACTGCATGTGATGCTTGCACTTTAACTTGCTGCAGTCATTCATTGATTTTTTTTTTTTAATTTAACAAACTACAGCACGCATTCCTACTTACTTCTCAGTGCGTCCCTGTGAGTTGAGTACTCTATTCCCCAGTTTGAGATGAGGAAACTGAGGCACAGAGGTCAACTTGCCCAAGGTCAGTCTCACAGCTAGTAAGTAGTGGAGTTGGATTTGAATCAAGGCAGTCTGGCCCTGGTTTTTCACTCTTCTCCATTATGCTAGGGTTTCTCAGTCTCTCTGTAATTACTGACATTTTGTACTGTATGATTCTTGATTATGAGGGGCAGTCCTGTGCATTTTATGATG
>NW_027551567.1:4834630-4854536 GCF_008692635.1 Crocuta crocuta
ATTCTTAGTTGCCTTTAGTTTCAGAGGCTTGTAAAAGACTTCCTCATGACCATCATAACAGGCCTTGCTTTTGTCGTATTTTGTGGCTGAAAAAGCAGCCTTGCTTCTTCAGATATTGTAGTTATTTGGATGTATAATAGTTTAGCAAGATGTTACTTTTGTAAGACATCAGATGTTCAAAAAAGTGCATCCGAACTTGTACTAAATACTGCAGTGTCCCTTTATAAAAAAAAGTCAGACTAAAACTGACAATTGTACAGCGAAGCCTGACATTTGGATATTTTGAAGTTTTTTCATAAATCATAGAAATTAGTATATGGCTGTAGTTTAGCTTTTTAGGTAAAAGGTATGTTTCATTAGTGCATTTCTTATTGCTGATCACTGCAAAAATGTGAATCAGCTTTCCATTTCTTATGCAGGTCATGATAACTTGTAGAATAGAGTACAATCATTTGTGCTATGTTTTTAATTTTCTAAAGCACCTTGATGACAGTGAGTGTTCAGTGGTGAAGCATCCTCTATTGAATCACCCTCAAAAAATTTTTTGCCAAGTCCTAAATTGATAGCTTAAAGTCAAAAGTGAAATTATAATTTAATTAGGACTTGGTATAAAGAAATCCCTTTTCCCCTTCCCCAAAGGGATACTGCAGTTATGTCACATACCCAATAGGCACCACGATGAAGATCAGAGCTTATTATACTTAATTAAGGTTTTATACACACCAGTTCCCCCAGTAAATGCAAATTTAACAAAATTAGACATGTCATATGTTCAAAATGCTCATGGCAAACAATCATTTTGCATTCCTGCAAATAAAATTGTTTTATACTGTAAGCTGGAGGCGAGTGTAACTTATTTTTGTAATAAAGTTTTTATTTTTTTTATGTGTCATTAATATAAATGTGTGTTAGTGTAGAAATATTCTGGTTTAAAAACTTAGAATTGCACACATTTCAGTATGTTTATTTGTACTTACATAATTTTAGAATAGTGGTTGCCAATAGCCTGTATGTTTCACATTAATTGGTTTTTTTTGTTACCTTAATAAACCATTTTAGTATGTTGTATGTCAGTTACTGGGATAGCTGGGACATAGAGTGTAATTTAAAATTTGTCAATAAGTATTCATTGGAATATATGTAAATGTGCCTTGCCGGTTATTGAAACTTACCTACAAAATGAGTATGGGGTGACAAAAATTAGTTCCTGGTGCTTAATGAAACTTTCTGCCACTGATTTTATATATTACCCCGTGCTTTTTTAAAGTACATCTCTTTCAAATCTTAGTGTAAGTTTGAGGGCTACACAAAACATTTACATTTCATTCTAACATATAATGAGTATAATAGGTTGTGGAAAGTGGGTAAACTAAATGTAGCCTTCAGTAAAATTGAATCTCAGTGTAATCTTTGGTGCTGGTGTTTCCCAGTTCCAAGGAATTAAATGATCCCATCAAAGAGGTCATTGCCATGCCTATTGGCACTTTACTGTCATACCCTTTTTTAAGGGACACTGTCAAGGTGTTTAAGTTAATTCTCAGAATTATTTGTTGGGATTTTAGGATGGGTTTGTTTGACTTTAAGTAAGAACTGCATTGTCAGAGTTGAAAGATGAACATTTTTGTGAGTTCACAAATGTGTTCTTAAGAAAACATTAAAATAAGGAGCTGTGGGTTTCCAAGACTATTTGGCATTCTTAGTTTGGGGATATGGGAGGGAAAACTGATGATCTAAAGAAATTGTAAGGAATTGATGGGTAATGTAAACAGTGGTGATGAAATATATACACACTCAAGTGAAATTACTTGACAGTGTTCATTTGAATAACTTTGAATTCAAGCCATTATAATTCCTTTTAAAATTAAATATCATTTGCACTGTTCTGATAATGGGTGCAGTTTTTGAGCAATATAATCAGAGCTAAATATGCATGTAGTGATTAGTGATGTGAACAATTAAGTTCTGAGAAGAAATACTAACTGGTATTTTCAAACTTAAATTTCTGTAGTAAAATCAGCATCAAACTCTTATCAATAAGAGATCAAGGAAAACAGGCAATGCATATAAACATACTTTTGAATGTTGTGTGGCCTATAAAGCAATAATGCAATTTATATGGAATGTCATGGGATATGAGAAATGGAAATGCAAAAATAACTAATCCTTTAGTAAAAATGTCAACATGTTAAAAGGGGAATGTTAACTAATGTAGGTTATTGCTATTTGTGATTTGTTTATGGGTTCTTGGCTTTGACAGCTTCAAAGAATGGACAGATAAGTTAAATTTTGTATATATTGTCAAGGAATGGGTCTTAAATCCAAGAGTCAAGTCCCTTCCTTGGGGTGAAAAATGTATCCTTAAAGCATCCTAATTGTTAAACAAGAAAACTTGAGTTATCTAAACAGACGCAAGATTTTGTTTCTGCAGACTACTTGGCAATCAAAAGTGACCATCAATTTAGTTAATCAGTTTTCAGAAATTTGCTTTGTGAGAAATTGTGTTCTGTATATTTTCCCAAACATGTTTTTTGTGGAAGATTTTCAACCATTGCAGTTAAATCAGATATAGAAATGAAGTGGGGGTTGAACACAAAAAGAGCGGTTGCACGCTCATGATGGTGGTTGTAGCATCATGAGAAATTTATCAATAATTGCAAGTCTGATTTGACAAAATACAAATATTTTCCTCAAGATAAAATAGGAACTTAATAGGAATGGATTGATGGGGTGATCTCGGGTATTTACTTGTATATATTTGAAAGACTTAAAACCAGGATGAATACATGCTAGATGGACAAAATTGTCACATGCAGGACAGCTTTTTTTGACTGCTAAGCCAAAGTCACTGTTGATCAAAAACAGCAAAGATCACCTTGTTATAGAGTAAGACATGTCTTTAAGGGGAGAAATTAAATGTAGACGACTTCATGCATTTAGGAGAAGGAGCTAACCCTAAAGTAAATGACTGCTCAGATTCCTAACACTTCCAAGAATACCCACCATGACCATTTTCTCCCCAGTGATGTATTCCATAAAATTTTTATCTGACCATAGGAATTTATTGGTGGGTATAAAATGAATGAATAAACTTTAACAGTACATAAAATGAACAGACTTGTGAGGATGATGTTTTAAAGTGTAGCATTTACTCAGTGATACCACTCAATAGGGCATGCCACTACTTTTCTTAAGATGCTAATTATAAACCAATGTTCAAAGACATTTTTAACTGTGGGCAAAGTAATAGATGGACTTTTTGGTCTGTCACTTTTTTAAAAAGATACTTAAGATATAAGTTCTATTAGCACCACAGTCTGCCTTCAGTAATATACATAAAATATTTTTCAGGACCAGAAGCATTCAGTTGGAAAAAACATCTTTTTTATGAATGCAAAACAGTATTATAACTAATGTTATGGTCCAAGATTAGGTTTTTAATGATTTTAACAGTAGTCTGATAAACATTTAGAAGTCTGGCATTGAGAAACAAAAGCTTGTACCTGACTAGTACTTTTATTTAAAAGAAATATTAGTTCTTTTAGCTTATTTAAATTGTCTCTTACATTTATTTATCCATAGAATTTATATTTATTTCATTCCTTTCATCTCACCGAAAACAACTGTCTGCAGGCTCTTTGATTTGGATTAGATGTGTGAAGTACTGTCTTTTGCCAAAAACCTCAACTTACCTGTTCTTTTAAACGTAGTGGGTTTGTGCTTGTTTGGAGATCAGTTCAAAAACTATCTGTACTATCTGTACTGCCTCTGATGTTAAGATTTTATGTATAGCATAAGGAAGCTAGCTCTGACTATATTTTCCTAAGAATAAAGACCTATTTTTGTAGCATGTCTTAGGATCTCCAGGAGTCCAAGAATTATTGTGGGTGTCCTCCATTTCATCTTTTTTCATTTAACAGCTTTTGAATAGACACTTGGAATCTGTAGAGCTCTTTGCCTTTGATTATACATTCAAAGTAACTAGCCAATGGTGAAAGCAGATTCCCCAAGGTCCCTAATTCAAGCACATGATGGGGAGATGTAAACATAGAGTGTTGGTCTTTTGGTGAAAATATTCTGTGGTCACACACATGCCAGTGGACTCAATGAAGAAATTAATGGTCATTTGGTTCTGCTTTTCTGGGAACATACCCTATCATGCAGTGTTCTTCCATTCTCACCATCTTTCTCGGAAGGTTTGGAAATGATTGAGGTTGCAAGTGAATCAGGAGAGTGGAGAGAACAAATGGACCTGTTTTAATAAAATGTTGCACATTTAGGAAGGTGAACTCAGCTTAAAATGGGTTCCATTAAACTAGGATGGCAAATCATCAATGGGGTACTTGTAAATTTATGGGAAAGGTTTGGTTCATAGCCCTAGAATTTCTTGGAGGGTGGGGGCCGGGTGGTGGTAGTTTTGGCCACTTCATCCAGATAAAAATTGTTTTAGTAGGTCACTTAATGTAGATTTTAGTTTGTATTTAGGTTAACCAGAATTTATGCTAATATTTAGTGAAAAGAAACTTTTTTTAGGGGCAGTCATGAAAGTTTTATACCTGAAAAATTCTGGGTCACCACTAGGGCATTTTGAAAACCGTTTATGTTGCTCACTTGACTCCCTGTGTAGTGACCAAACTAGTACTTTTTGTTGAAATCAAGACTGCTGAACAAGACTTTGGGTAAGGGAGAAAATCCTAATACACCATTTTGGAAATTAGTGTCTTCCAAGAGTTTCCTAAATGTGTTTCCCAACACACTTGAAAATAATTTACAAGCTTCAGTGAGTGTGATTTTTCACATTATAAAGTGGTTTAAAGCAAGTTCTAATCTGAGGGGAGTTTAAAGGCAGCTATCTGTAATGTTCATGAAGTGTCATTTATTGATTTAGGCTTTCAGTCTGTATTCTGAAAAGATTTTTGTGACAAAATACTGTTTGGAAAGAATTTTAGAATACCTAAGGGAATTGGTATCTTCTATCATTTATGAACTACAGCCAAGTTTTACTTCAGGGTAAAAGGACAAGGGTTTTTGATGTAGACAAGCTGTTGCCACAGATTAAAAGATACGGGCTTGTTCACTATAAAATCTGTAGAAGAGTTTTTAGATTTTAAAATCTGGTCTAAGTATAGAAACCTACGACATAACAGAAGACTTCTGACATTACATCTGATGTGGCTCTTTTAATGCTGTTAAGTTTAAATGAGGTGAAGGAAATCTGAATAATTACAGCATTTGTGTAATATAATACTGCTTCTGAATTTAAGTGTCCCAGTTTTTTCCTATGGGAATTAGAAAATGTCAGTACTGCATTATTTGAACTCGAAGTTGATAAAACTGTGCATCAGTTTTAATGACACGAGTAGAACCTTTATGATTTCTTTTTTCTTTGTTGAAGATTTTCTTTTTTAAGTAATCTCTACACCCAGCTTGGGGCTCAAACTCAACCCCAAGTCACATTCTCTACTGACTGAGCCAGCCTGACAACCCCTTATGACTTCATTTTTCAGAAGATCTCTTTAATATGTTAGTATTTGTGTTGCTTTAATTGGAAGGCTCAGGAATTAGGCTTCTGATACTGCTTTAACTTCCTTACCATGTCATGAAATATTTCAAAAGTCTGTATACTGTGTATCTTTATGTTTAATATTTGGAAAGAGTTTGTAGGAAAACCAGAAGTAATGAGCAGTATGTCAAAAGTCATCTATGCAGATTGGTAGAATATGCTTTTTAATTCTCTGCAGCCACATGCAAATGTAGTACATCTAGTTTTGACAAAATTTATTTCTCTTTTCTTGAAATAGTAAAAATCCCCATGAATTTGCAAAAATTGAATTCTTAAGATTCCTTCAATATTAAGGATAGGTACTTTTTCCTTTAGGGGCCCAGCTTCGGATTGATTTATAAAATAGAAGTAAAATATGAAAAATATTTATTCTAAAATTGTATCAAGAAGTCTAGGTTGATCTCTTGGTTTCTTAAGGATCCATTTAGCACTTAGGACAGCATCAACCATAGTTAGGGGACCAGCCGCGCATAATTGTAGTTACTTCAGTGTCTTGTCTTTTTATCAGTCTGTTTAACAGTGCTTCTCATTCTTTTAAGTTACTCAATTTCTTCTCTGTATGGTTTCTTTTGCCTCTTAAGGATGGAAGCTCCTCCAGGGCAGGGAAATCTGACTTAATGGGGTTAGGCATTTAGAAATACTGAAGTATTTTTCAGTTTGGTCAAAATTTACTTGCTGAGTTAGGCTTAATTGTGGCTTGCTGACTTGAAAAAGGAATAAAAATTTGGAACCACTGAATATACATTAGAAAGCTTTTTAAAATGAACATGTAATGCTAATGTTTTAAGTAAATTAACATGAAGATTCACATTTAAATTGTACATCTGACATTAAAAAGAATCAAAATTAGAAGTTAAGGGAACAGTTGGCCTTGTGATATATATAAAGACTGCTTTTTTTAAGTATTGAAATTATTACAACCCAGCTCAGCAATTTTTCCTTTTTGCTGATTTTTAGCTTAATTCCAAGTTGCTGAATGAAAGAGCTTCCCAACTACAAACCTGTTTATGAGGAAGGAATACGTTAAGATTGAATTTTTGTTTTGCTGATGAAGTGTAGTTGTTTTAAGTCTGTAAAATTTGTTTAGCCTTCTTTTACAGAGTACTTTAGAGAGAATATGTGATTATACTTGAGAAAAGCATAAAAGCTAAATACAAATAAAAGTTTTGAAAACAGTTTTTAAACAGGTATTTTCTAATTAACCCCTACTTATATTTTAAAATAATTTAGAGCAATGATTGGTTGCATCCATATGAATAATTGTATTTACCTTTCAAGTTGGTAGATTGTTGACATTAAATCACTTGAAAACAGAAGCTCTGTATTTAAGGCATCATTTCACTATGATAGTCTGTATCTCCTACTTTGAGTAGTGAAGGAAGGTGTTGTATATGATTAGTTGATAATTTAGCTCAATAGTACAAGATCTATACCTGGAAAGCAGGAGATCATGCAGAATATGAAATAGCATTCAGATAGCACAGAAAACCTGCATCTCCTCACACTATCCAGTTTACAGAGAGGACTTATGTAGTTCTTATGTATGTAGTGGTTACTGTTTACATCTCTCTCTTTTTAATGTTTTATTTCTGAAAGAGACAGACAGCGTGAGCAGGGGAGGGTCAGAGAGAGAGGGAGATGCAGAAACTGAAGCAGTCTGCAGGCTCGGAGCTGTCAACACAAAGCTCGACATGGGGTAAAACTCCTGAGCTCTGAGATCATGACCTGAGCCAAAGTCAGACGCTTAACCAACTGAGCCACCCAGGAGCCCCTCTCTCTTGAGAGCAAGAGTAAGGGAGAGGAGCAAGGCAGCACATCTCTTTAATTACTAAATTTAGGTAGTATTTACCCCTTGTGAGGAGTTTAGCATAAACTAGTTCTATTCCTTTGCCGAACTGTTTTAAATTCAGCTGATTACCTTTATTGCTCAAACTACACTTAACCCTTTCATTATACAAAGAAGCAGCACGCTCAATATTTTATTTTTTAATTTTCAGTAAAAAATTTTTTTTTTATTTTGAGAGCTAGTGCAAGCAGGGTAGGGGCAGAGAGGTAGAGAGAATCCCAAACAGAGCTCCACTGTCTGTGCAGAGGGCTTGGTCTCATGAACTGCGAGATATGACCTGAGCCACAGTCAAATCAAGAGTTGGACACTTAACCTACTGAGCCACCTAGGAGCCTATTACTTTCCCTTCCTCTCCCAGTTCCTGTTATTATCTGTTGTCAGGCTTATGGCACTTTATAACAGATTATCTTATTTTGTCTCTAGACTGAAGACAGAGAAAACTTAGCATTTATAATGGGTAATGTATTTAGATTCATAGATAATCCTATTTTGATAAAATTTGCTTCCCTTGGAAGGCAAAATTCTAAGGTAGAAATAAAATGAATTTTTTAAATGTTCCTTTGTTTAGATTCATGCTGTAGCTAAAATATGAACCATGACTTTGATTTTTTTTGAATGTATAATTACCTTTCTTTTTCTAAGCTTTTTCGTTATTTAATCATATTTAATGCTGTGTGTACTCCTGTCATTAGGATTTTTTTTTTTAATCAGTTGCTGGATTCCACATTTTTTAGGTTCCATTGTGTCTTAGGTTCCTTTTTGTTCTTGCTGCAGTATGTTCTCTGGCAATATTTTCTGAAAAGGTACGTGAACTGTAAATAGTTTTGCAAACTGGAAAATGTTTCACTTGCCATTGGTTGACCGTTTGGATATAGGATTCTAGCTACGCTACCCTTTTCCATCAAAATTTTGGAAGTATCACTCCATTTGATGTGAAGTTTTTTTTTTTCTTTTAAGTTTATTTTGTGTGTGTGTGAGCAAGAGAGAGAGGGAATAAATGGGATGGGCAGAGAGAGAATCTCAGGCAGATTCTGCATTATCAGTGCAGAGCCCTGTGTAGGGCTTGATCCCATGAACATGAGATCATGACTTGGGCCAAAAACAAGAGTCTGCTGCTTCTGGTGCCTGGGTGGCTCAGTCAGTTAAGTGTCCGGCTTCAACTCAGGTTATGATCTCACAGTTCATGGAGTTTGAGCCCTGCATCGGGCTCTGCTGTCAGCTCAGAGCCTGGATCCTGTTTCGGATTTTGTGTCTCTTCTCTGCCCCTTCCCCATTCATGCTCTTTCAAAAATGAATAAATGTTAAAAATATTAAGAATTAAAAAAAAATTAGTCTGACACTCAACCGACTGAACCACCCAGGCGCCCTGATTTATAACAGTCTTGATTTGAATGCAGTGCTTACTCTGTATGTAATTTTTTTTTCTTACACATGCAGAATTTTTTTTTATAACTTGGTTTTCTAAGGTTTGATAAGACTGCATAGGGTTTCATTTATTTTGCTTTTTAACTTGAAGTCTTAAGAGTTTCTTTGTTGCTGCAAATTTTGTTTTTCACTTTTTCTGCTTGTTTTTTAGAGCTTGGAAGAATTGTACTGCATTGATTCTCTTATATTTAAAGCTATTTTCTTCATTTGTCACTGTAGCTTTTTATACTTTATAGAAAATATTGCCTTTTATTTTTTCCCTCTTGCACAGCATACATTGGCTTTAAACTTGACCAAAAGAGCAGTCTGTTCTTATTTTTATATAGACTATCTTGCTTATTCTTGAACTTTGAAGATTTTTTTAAAAAGTGGCCAGTTATAAGATGTGTTGAAATATTAGTTCACTTTAGTTCTTTACGTTTTCTGATTTTGCTAAATGTTTGGTGGTTCTTTATGATTAAAGAAGGATTTGATAAAAGTAGACATAGTGTTACTATGTTCACTTACATGACTCACTATGTACTGTGTGTATTAGAAGAATATAAGGCTTTATTTTAGCTTCCTTGGGAGCAGGCAGGCTGGGAGGCCTCGTGCCTGAAAGAAGAGTGCCTGATTGCAGGAGTTTTGACCACTGTGAGGCAGATTGTTTGCTGTGAGGAGGTGGTAGACCCTGAAAGCAGCTTTATAACCTTCAATTGACTAAATATCTTCTCCTTTCACTTGCAACGCAGAGGTCTTGCCTTTTCCTTCCCACTTTTCTCAAGAAAAATGCCTCCTGTTTCTTATAGCCTTGTAAGCCAAAAATTAATATGATCCTCAGTTCTTCATTTTTTGTACCTAAAGTGTGCTTTAGCACTCTATACCTTATACTAAGGTATATAACGTATACTAAGTTATAGTTTTAAATGGATCTGGGTAATAACAATTGTGAACATTATTTTGAATTTATTAGAAGAAACCATCTTAATCTGTATTACCATGTTCATGTTGATGCCTAATTTAAAATTGTCTAGGAGAAGTTTGAGTAAATCTTACTGGAAGAAAGAGCATGACCCAGAATGTTAAAAGGGTACATACATAGAAGACAGTTTGTGACTAAACATGCAAATTTAGTGACATTTTTGACTGGACAAAGCAGATAGATTATTTTGAAAAGCCTTTTGGGAATAGTAAAATAGGTTTTGTTTTAGCATTTAATTTCTGAACATTTAAGAAGAAACCCATTGTGGAGTATTTTGTTTTTCCATTTATATTTAATATAGCTACCTTCACGTATGCTATTATACCTGGTAGAGCTCTCTTAAACCTACCATATCCAGATTTGAGAACCCATGTTAATCTAGTTGTGGAAGTAGGACTTTTGTCATACACTCTTTGCTGATTACTGTCTAAGTCCTTTAAAATTTTTCCCACATAAAGGCATTTCGAACATCTTTGATCATTTATCATTTTGGCTGTTCTTAAGGACTGCTTCCAGGTATTAAAACATTAGGTTTTATGATATTAAAATACCAAGGGAGAAACTGACTTGAAATTTTTGGTACCAGAAATCATAGCAAATTTTTAATGGCAAAAATAGTATCTGGAAACACATCCACATACATCAGAAAACTGAAGAAGAAAATAAATCTTATAAATCTAGACCCATTCATTAATAGACATAAGGCATGCTAATCTCTTGTATTCCTATGGAGCCCCTTCTAGTAACCCCGGTGTGTGTGTGTATGTGTGTGTGTAGGTTGCTCAACCAAACTTGTGTGCATTAATACAGTCACAATTTCAATGATTTAAATACTTTTTAGTTCCCTAATAGTTCTAGGTGAAAACAATAATAAAAATATTTTTTCCTAATTATTGAGGCATTTAATGAGTGAACTATGTGCATACACAATACAGTCTCTGGTCCTGGGTAAAAAAGTTATATTTTGATATTTTTTTGGCTCTGAACATTCTCTAATTCTCTAAGGTACAGCTTAGGGTTTTGGTAACATTCTGCCTAAAGGATTTTCAGTTTCTTTGCATTCATACTTTTGTGAAGGCTTAATTTCACAAAATGTGAAATGTTACATTAAAAGACTTAATTCATTCTGTAATCAGCGTGTAATAGCTTTCGTGTAATAGCTTTCATGTACAAACATTTTCTGGAACATGTTTGTCATAAGTTACTTTGAGGAGGAGTAAAGTAGGATGCTTATTTCTCTTACAGTTAAGGCATATTGGAGCCTGTATATTCTGAGGAAGAAAACTGTATCAAGCCCATATAGTTTACAGAACATTATTGAAGTTATTCCCAGACTCCCTAAATTACTGTGTTAATATTGCACTAGGTGGAAGTCAGCCTGAGTAATGTAGATGTCAACTAATATTTGAGCAACATGGACATCCTTTTGTGGTAGAACGATGTTTTTTAAAAATGTTTATTATTAAAGAGAGTGCACATGTGCAAGTGAGGGAGGGGCAGAGAGCAGGAGAGAGAGAATACCAAGCAGCCTGTGTGCTGTCAGCCTAGAGTCCAATGTGGGCTCCATCCCATGTACCTAGAGATCATGACCTGAGCCGAATTCAAGAACTAGACACTTAACTGAACCACCCAGGTCCCCTGTGGTAGTAATTGTGTTTTTTAGTCTTTAGAATTAGTGTTCATATATTTCAAGTCCCTTAGTTCTACAGTTCTAGGCAAAACTCAGTTGGTATAATACTACTATAAATGAACCTGATTAGGAAATAAAATGTAGTCAAAGTGCTAAACCAGTCTCCCAAATTGTTGCTAATATCTTAAATGTTTTCTAAAAATTATATGGGCAGCATAAATCCAAAATAGCATAAGGGTTCTAAGCATCAGCAAATCCCCTCCCACAGCTCCCTGCCCCAGTAAACTCTCTTTAGGTTGAAACCATGTATTTTTCGTTATCAGGATAAAGCATTTTATTCCACCTTTTCCTAGGTAGCTTGCCAGTTTTGGAATGATAACCCCTTTTAGGTTGATTTTCCTCTCCTTTCTCATTTAAAGAGCTGTTGACAGGATACCAGTAGCCTGATAAGAAAATTAATCTTTTTTAAAAAAAGTTTTGGGGCCCCTGGGTGGCTCAGTTAGTTGAGTGTCCAGCTTTGGCTCAGGTCATGATCTCAACGGTTCGTGGGTTTGAGCCCCGCGCTGGGCTCTGTGCTGACAGCTTAGAGCCTGGAGCCTGTCTTAGGATTCTGTATCTCCCTCTCTCTGACTCTCCTCTGCTCACGTCGTCTCTCTCAAATAAAACATTAAAAATTTTTAAAAGAATTAGCTTTAACCTTGGGGTGGCTGTGTGGCTCAGTAGGTTAAGCATCTGGCTCTTTGTTTCAGCTCAGGTCATGATCTCATAGTTGTGAGGTTGAGCCCCACGTTGAGTTCTGTGCTAATATGTCAGCACAGAGCCTGCTTAGGACTCTGACTGACTCTCTCTGTCTCTCTCTGTCTCTCTCTCTCTCTCTCCCTCCTCCCCTTCTCCCCTACTCATGCCCACTCTCTCAAAATAAATAAACTTCAAAAAAACACAAAGTCATTTGTTACATTGAATCCTTGGAAAGTTTTTTTTTTTTTTTGGGCACTCTGCTGGTTCTCTAATCTCTGACCACCTCCTTATCTGTCCTTATTTCCCTTTTTAAAAAATCTATACTTTTCTTCTTGATCTCATCTACATTCACAGCTTCATATCACATCTATGTGAATTCCTGTTTTACTGTCCAGGCTAGATTATTCTGTTATGTGCACGTCTGCATTTCAGCTGTTGTACACACAGTGCTCTGCTCTGTCAGTTATTGTGTCCTGTTAATTTCTCCTTCACATCCAGCTGCATTTGATCCAAGTAATCTCTACACCCTTTTGGGGGCTCAAACCCACAACCCTGAGATCAAGAGTTGCACACTCCACCAACTGATCCAGCTAGATGCCCCTCACTTCACCTTTTTGTTGTATTCCACCTCGAGCCAACATCTTAAAAATCCACTTCAGCCAAAAAGTAGTCTTGCTGTAGGTACTTTAAAACTATCAGCAGTGTACCCCTGAGGAACATAAACAATTAGGAAAACGCCAAGATAAAAGTCCAGGCTGTGGCTTTTTTGAGGTTTAAATAGTTCACTAGCTAATTTTTCTTCCTTGTGCTATGGGTTTGTAACATAGCTATAGAAGTCAAAACCCAAAATTTGTCAACCTCTGCTTAAAGGTAACTTAAGGAGCAAAGCCATAGTTTTAAAACCTCTGACCACATTTGAAAATCTGATGTTTCTATACTTTGTAATTACAGAAAGAATCTTCAGGGTTATTTATAATCATTATTGCTGCTACTCTTCAAATTCATTGTTAACAGTGTATGTGTTCATTGCAATTTCCCATCCTCCACCATGATCAGGAGCACTTTTTTTTTAAAATTATTTTTTTGTCTTTATTTTGAGAGACAGAGAGTGAGTGGGGGAGGGGCAGAGAGAGAGGGAGACACAGAATCTGAAGCAGGCTCCAGGCTCTGAGCTGTCAGCACAGAGCCTGACGGGGCTCGAACCCACGGACTGTGAGATCATGACCTGATTTGAAGTCGGACACTTAACTGACTGAGCCACCCAGGCGCCCCAATCAGGAGCACTTTCATATGATAGTTTATGCTAGAAGAAAGCAAAACTATGAAATTTGGCAGGGCTGATTCAGTAAATAGGATTAAACCAGTTTGAGAATAATATATGATGTGCTATCAATATCTGAAAACCTAGGACATGAAAAAGACTTTAGATAGGGATGTTTCTCAGAGATTTCATCTTAGCCCCAAGAAATAAAGTGAGCTAATCTGTTTTATTATTTTAACTGAAAATAGAAGTAATAGAACTGTGAACATCTGGGATAGGGTTCTTAGTTACGTTGAATAAGTAAGGATATATCTCAAACTTAACACAATTTAAGAGTATAGGCAGTGCTTGAAATTCAGATTATTTTAAAATCTTTTGTTTATTTTAAACCGATAAATTTAAAGAAACCTAAATTTAAATGGTAACTGCCTTTCAATAAATAGGGGAAATTTTTCAATAAAAATTTTAAAATAAAAATTTCCAAAATGACCTAATTAGTCAAGATTTCTACTTGGATATGCTGTATTGAATTTACTTTTTTTTTTTTAAATATTTTTATTTATTTCTAGGAGAGAGAGAGAGAGAGACAGTGTGAGCAGGGGAGGGTCAGAGAGAGAGGGAGTCACAGACTGAAACAGGCTCCAGGCTCTGAGCTGGCAGTCAGCACAGCCCGATGCGGGGCTCGAACCCACGAACCGTGAGATCATGACCTAAACGAAAGTCGAACGCTTAACCGACTAAGCCACCCAGGCGCCCCAGAATTTACTTATTTTTAAAAGAACATTTATTTTAAGTAAACTATGTCCAGCATGGGGCTTGAACTCATGACCTCAAGATCAAGAGTTGCATACTTAGAGCGCCTGGGTGCCTTGGTTGAGCGTCTGATTTGATTTTGACTTGGGTCATGAGCCCAGGATCATGCGATCAAGCCCTATGTTGAGCCATGCTAGGCATGGAGGCTGCTTGGGGTTGTCTCTCTCCTCCCACCTCTCCCTCTCCCCTCACCTCCCCCCCCCCGTGTGTGTCTCTCTCAAAAACAAAAAAGTTGCATGCTTTACAGACTGAGCCAGCCAGGGACCCTGAGTTTATTTTCTTATAGCTAGAATCAAATTATTAAAATAGTAAAGTCTTGTTTTTTAGTAAAGATAAAAATTGATTTTCTTTGGGGCGCCTGGGTGGCTTAGTCGGTTAAGCGTCCGACTTTCCCTTAGGTCATGATCTCGTGGTTCGTGGGTTCGGGCCCCGCGTCGGGCTCTGTGCTGACTGCCAGCTCAGAGCCTGGAGCCTGTTTCGGAGTCTGTGACTCCCTCTCTCTCTGACCCTACCCTGCTCACGCTCGCTCTCTCTCTCTCTCTCTCTCCTAGAAATAAATAAAACATTAAAAAAAATTTTTTTAAATTTTCTTTGGTAGCAACCTTAGAATTGGAATTGAAGTACCACTATTAGTGATTTTCACAATTCTGACCAAGCATACTTGCATAGTGGTTTATAAGTACCATAAGAAAATCTGTTTTTCTGTTTTGGTGAATAGCCTACCTCTATAGAGGTAAGGGGAAGGATGGCAAAGCCTTTCCAAAAACACTTTAAGAAGTTACTGAAGTCAGTTGAAAGCTATATTTAAACACCTGTATATAGGTAGCGTTTTCCTTTTTATAAAAGGAAGCCATTGTCTGTATAGTTAACACAGACATAAGGCATATGTTTTACTTATTTAAGGAGTGACTTTAAAAGACAAGAAAAACATTGACCGTCTTATACAAGATAATCATGGTGTTAGAATTTCAGTGCCTTTTCCAGTCTTTAATGTTTACCAACAGGCAGATGAGTATATTTTCAGTTTCTTTAAAAACATATTTTTAACATTTATTTTTGAGAGAGAGCACGAGCAGGGCATGAGGAGAGAGAGAGAGGGAGACACAGAATCTGAAGCAGGCTCCAGGCTCTGGGCTGTCAGTACAGAGCCCCACCCAGGGCTCGAACCCATGAACTGTGAGATCATGACTGAGCCAAAATTAGACACTTAACCAACTGAGCCATCTAGGTGTCCTGTATACTTTTAGTTTCTAATCAGTTATGATATAATTGACATTTTCTGCAATTATGACCAACTACCCATTTCTGTGAAAGTGAGGTTTGAGAGAATGGTATTCCATTGTGTTTAGAAATAAGATGACAAACATTAAATGCTTAAATTGTTTGCCAAGGTCATGAGACTTCCCATAATTTCATGGTCATAACAGTTTTTTTACCCAGAGAGGATCTATTTGAGCCACTGGTTCTATAAAGTTGTAGTCCTTCATATCTTCCCATTGGAGGTTTTACTTACGGTCACTCAAAAAAGGGGGGTTAAGTAGGAAAGTAATAGCTGCATTTTGAAATCTCAAATTCCCACCCATTAAAATCCCTTAATGTTCTTCCTTGAATTACAGTCTTCATTGTAGTTCCTTTTTTGAAAAGCAAGGAAAGGAACATTTCCTGAAGTGAAGAAAGCACTTCTGTGGTTCCTTTAACAGATGTTGTATCCAGAGGTTGATGCACAGGAGATAAGTTGTGTGAAGAGGGTATTATGAAATGTAAAATTAAAGATAACATTACAACTGCCAGAGTAAAAATGTGAAACTTGATGCTTTGAGACACAGTGGGGGAAAACGGGTTTAGAAATGCCAATCCTACTATAGGAGGCATCTGTGAGTGAAGGAGACTGAACTGGCTCCTAGAGGTTATGTGTATGTATCTATGTATCTATCCTCTTCCAGATCCACTTACACCATGCAGATCATGGCCCTCAACAGTTAAAATTTGGTGTATATTCTGGGTTGTCAGAGATAAGTAGGCCAAATAACTGGGATTCAGGTATTTCAACATGTTTAAAGCTCCTGTACCAACATAAGCACTTTGTGTAGTGCTGGTGGAGTTGAGAGACTCAGGTTTAATTAGATGCATTTTAAATACTTAACATTGCCTACTGCTGTGTGACTTCTGAATATTAAGTGAAAGTAAAGAGATAAATCCTCACCTTTGCTCAAGTCATTGTCTTCCCAGACCCCCCACTAGTTGCAAATTTTTCTTTCCCATCACTTGTGATTTTTAAAAAAACTTACAACCTTTATATAAACTAATACATGCCCTGTATTCTACACTTTCATATGTGATATGTCTCCTCCACTAGATTGTAAGCCTTTGGAGGTCAGAAAAATGCACATAAATCATTGTATCTGCCACCACATCTAGTACAGTGCCTTATATTTATTTTCTAATTCAATAAATATTCATTAAAATAATGGACATATTACTGGATTGTAGTATAATGTTTAAGCTATTTAGATTTATTTTCTAATTCAATAAATATTCATTAAAATAATGGACATATTACTGGATTGTAGTATAATGTTTAAGCTATTTAGATTTATTTTCTAATTCAATAAATATTCATTAAAATAATGGACATATTACTGGATTGTAGTATAATGTTTAAGCTATTTAGATTTATTTTCTAATTCAATAAATATTCATTAAAATAATGGACATATTACTGGATTGTAGTATAATGTTTAAGCTATTTAGATGAATGCTTTATCAATTATGTTTTTACTTTTTATAGTTTGAAAATGTACCCTAGCATATATAGTAATTGTGGTATTTGTCAAAAAATTTACACATTTAATTGTACTGGCTTTCCACAGCTAATGTTAGTCTGGAGCAGCACTGACCATAGAAATATAATGTAAACCATATATGTAATTTTAAAATTACATTAGAAGTTTAATATAATTATAATGTAGCCATGTTCTAGAAATGGACATAGGATTAATTTTTTAGCCCATTATTGAGAATAACACTTATTTCAAAAATTTAATTTACATTCTTGTTTTCATGTTAAGTCTGTTGTCTGTTTTATACTTATAGCACATGTCTATTCAAACTAGCCACATTCTAAATGCTCAGTAGCCACATGATGGCCAGTGGCTACTGTATTGAACAGTGCAGGTCTAGAAGGGCTGGCAAAGAACCTTTTTGGACCTGTTTCCTATTAGATCATTGTCGTTTTAGGTTATTATACAAATAAAGGTAATTGATTTGGCTGCTTTTGTCACATTCAGAAATTAATAATGAGAAATTTTGTATTAATCATTGTATAAAGACATTAGTAGGTACTTTATGCCCAATTTAAATCTCTAAAACTTTTGAAGATGATCTCTTTTAGAGTTGAGGATGCAGAGGTTTAGGTAGATCAAGTTAACTTTGCTCAATGAAATTCTGCTAGTAGAAGGTGGAGCTGGTTTCAGAATTAGGATTGATTGTGGATATTCCATATTCTTGCTTCAAGTTCAAAACTTCTAATAAAAGTTTTTATTTTATTTGATGAAGTCTGTATCAACAGTAAAATTTTTTCTTTTTTTTTTTTTTAAGTTTATTTTCAGAGAGAGCGAGCACGCGTGCAAGAACTGAGGAGGGGGTGGAGAGAGAGAATCCCAAGTGGGTTCTGTGCTGTTGGTGCAGAGCCCAACTCAGGGCTTGATCTCATGAACTGTGATTTCATGACCTAAGCTAAAATCAAGAGTGGGATGCTCAACCAGCTGAGCCACCCAGGCACCTCAAATTTCTTTGTCTTGCTTTAGGTGTGGATTTTGTTTTTAAAGTTCATTTATTTGTTTTTTAATGTTTGTTTATTTTTGAAAGAGAATGAGAGTGCAAGTGGGGAGGGTAGAGAGAGAAGGATACAGAATCTGCAGTAAGCTCCAGGCTCTGGTGTCCACACAGAGCCCAATGCCGGTCTTGAACTCATGAACTATGAGATCATGACTTGAACCGAAGTTAGAGACTTAACTGACAGAGCCACCCAGGCATTCCTTATTTATTTATTTATTTATTTATTTATTTATTATTTATTTATTTATTATGAATCCCAAGTAGGCTCTGAGCTGTCAGCCCAGAGTCCGATGGGTTGGATCCCACAATCGTGAGATTATGACCTGAGCTGGGATGAGCCACCCAGGCGCCCCGAGGTGTGGATTTTCCTTATAGCAGAAATTTATTTTTAATTTTTCCTTTTCCTGAACATAATGTGAAAATTTAAATTGTCTAGTTAGGTTATCTCAAAATTGCCTCTAATAAGATCACATGGGAAAAGAGTCACCTTTAAGTTGGATGTTGTAAAGATGTCTAATTTGAAAATCAAATATTTTGTTTTTTAAGTTTTTTGGCTCTCAGTGCAAAGTTGAACAGTAATTCAGAATGAGTCTTTAAGGAATTAAAATATTTAAACAAAGATTGGCAATATAACTTCCCAGAGAAGTTTAATAAAGTAACTTGCACAAGTATTAAAGGACTGTACTCAAGTATACCCTAGGCCCTTGATACATGCAGATTAACTCAACATACACTTTTTATTTACATTTCAGTGTAGTCCTAGGATGTTTATATAAACAACGGGTTCTAGATAGTTCAAAGGCCACTAAAAGGCTGCAGAAGTGAAATTAATACACTAAATGTTTACTCATACCTCAAAACATTACAAAGAGCAATTATTTTCCAGTGATATTACGTGGCAGTTGACAATTTAATCAGAAATGGTACAGCATGAGTATATTGGTGATGTCAATTTAAAAAATACCTAATGATGAGAACCAGTAAAAGAGATACTTTTATATACTACTGTGGACTGGTAAATCATGCTAGGAAGAAATTTGACAGTATGTATCATGTTCTTACCCTTGAGCAAGTGTATTGATGTTGATCCTTAAGAATTTATTAGAAATGTGTATAAATTTAGGATAGAAAATGGTAATCATTGTAATGTCAATAAAACTAAATAGCATTAAAAGAATAGTTCAAGGACGGTACATTCTGAAGGAAAATAATGCACCGTTAAAAACGATCTTTGTATTTGGAGTAAAATGGAAAAATCATGAAACCGTACATACGCCATTTAAAAATATATAATTTCTGAATGTATCTGTTTCCACACTTCGGATGGTAAGATCTTAAGGAGGAAAAAAATGAGAAGCAGCAGTGGAGCACCGGCTCTGGGGTTAGAACTGCTTCAAATCCCGGTTTTGCTAGCCTCCGTAATCTAGCTGTAAAATGGGAAAAACCGGAGTATCTACATCATGAGGTAAATGTTTCAAGGTTAAGTGAAAGTGCTTAGCGCACCATCTAAATACATTTTACTTGTTACTATGATGTCTTCTTGCATCTCTCCGACTGGCGGAAAAATCAGATATTAAATTTAGAAATGTGATGACTTAACTAAAGTGAAAGCTCAACAAGACCAAAGGAGTTTAACCTAACCTGCCAACTTGTCCAAACACTCGGATTTTGACTAGGCCCACGAGGCCATGGTGACCCGAGCTCTACCTTGCCCGTGAGAGCGCAGAATATGCACTCGCAGGGATGACAGCCCGGTGGGTTTGACTCCCGAATTCCAGGGTTTACTCACGAGTCCTCTCCCAACCCCCCCCCCCCCCCCCCCCCCCCCCCCCCCC
>NW_027551567.1:4854675-4889296 GCF_008692635.1 Crocuta crocuta
CTTTCCCTTGGGCGGAAAGGTCGGCCGGTCCCCACCCCGTGCTGAGCCTACGTTGAGGAGGCGGGGACCGCGACAACGCACTCCATCCCTCCGCCCGCTCGCGTCACAGAAACTACAGTCCCCAGCGGACCCCGCGAGCTCAGGATGTCCCGCAGGCAGGGCCCGGCGGCTGCGCGGGGCTGTAATTACCCCGCGCTCCCACACAACCTCTCTCTCCTCCGCGATACAGGCGAAGGTTACTGAGTGCTGCAACTTTCCCCACGACTTCCAAAACAGGTCAGTAGTCGGTGAAGTCGGGCCCTCCTTCTGAGGCCCGCGCGCTGCCCTGGCCGGGAGGGAGGAGCTGCGGGACGCACTGGGTGTCTAAAGGGTGACGACCTCGGGCACGTCGTGCGGCAGNGCTCCGAGGCCTGGGGACACGGGGCCTCGGGGAGCCGGGCGGAGCGTCCGGGCCCGGAAGTGCGAGCGGGGGTGGGGTGCCTTCAAGTGCCCCCTTTCCTGAGGCCCGGTCCTCTGAGACACCTGGCCCCGATTCTTACCTACTTTTTTCCTGTTTCTTATAACCTGGCCTTCCATCATCCCTGTTTTTCAGAGGAATGAAATCTATATGTACGTCCCAATTATAGACCTTGCAGGGGCGTTCCAGTCAGCTGACGGAAGAGGGTTCTCGGTCCTCTAGCAGCCGCAGTTTGAGGCCGACTCCCTTCGCTCTCACCGCGCGCCTGCGCGTACACCGCACGCACACAATCTTACAGCTGCTGCGCGCAAACTCGCACACAGCCTTACAACCAAAGCATGCACACACGCACGCGGTGTCATAGCCGCAGCGCTCACAGTCGCGCACGCAGCCTTACAGCCACAGCGCGCGCACACCCAGACTTACAGCCGAAGCACACATAGTCTTACAGCCGAGGCGCGCGCGTGCGCACACAGCTTGCAGCCGAAGAGCGTACTTGGGTGTGCACACATACACACAGTCATGCAGCTGAAGCACGCGCGCGCCCCAGTCTTGTAGCTGAAGCTTTCTTCAAAGTGTGGTTGGTGAAAACGGATAATTGTAAAGATTTGTTGAATCAAAGTCAGGAAGTAAAAATAGTACCCGCCTTGACATTTCTAGAATATTTGAAAAGGGAAGACTGAAAGTTTAAAATGGGCAAATTCGTTGACACTTTGAACTCGGAAGGTTCTGCCCCTGAAATAAGTTTGATTTCTTTCAGTTAGCTATTCCTACAAATGGTAGCGATGAAGTAGGCAGTAGAGGAGAACTTCAAATTATTTCCAGATTTACTCTTGGCGGAAAGAAGTCTGAGACACTTGTCAGCAACAGCATTACATGATGTTTTTTCTGATGTTTTTGAACATGAAAGCATCCTTACTCTTTATTTTGGGGTAGTTGGTCCCCAAGGAGAGGAATGGGAAAACATTCACCAGGAATTGGTAATTTAATTTTGCTCTAAAGTAACCATTTCCTGTGACGGTTGGAGTTGAAATTTTTTCCCTAGTCATTTTGCTTTCTTTTTAGTGGGCTATGGGTTTATATAATATTAGGTTTATGTAACGATTGATATTTACTGGAAAATGTGATTTGATTGTAATAGTAGGATGTTTGATTTTAGGAATTATAGAGGAAGGAGAATCCTTAACAGAGTGGAAGTGAATTAAGTACTTGCTTTCTGTCATCTGGAAGGTATTCTAAACTAGATTAACAGCTTGAATGTGAAAGATAGGTTAACTTTTTGTGATTTTTAAGTTTTGTCCAGGAATTCTTAACCTGTCTCCTTTAGTAGATGGGTCAGCTGAGATGTCCAAAGTAGGACATGGAGGATCAGGATGAACTAGATTTCTGAGGCTGCCTACTTATATAGCATCTCTTGTTCTATGTTTGTTAAGAAGTCACAGGATACCATTTGATCTGTACTCTGTATCTTTATTTGTATTAGTCAAAGAAAGAAGGGTGTAACACATAAATGTTATCTCTTGAGGGGCTGGATTTTTGAGTGCAATCGTTTTTTCATACATTTTTTGGTATTTTCCTTTGTTATTGTTGAAACCAGCAAAAGTGATCTTAAACATAGAACTGCCTTTACAAAAGCGTGGTTAGGTACCCTGTGGTGCGGAGGCTGGCTCATACCAGAGAGCATGGGACTCTTGATCTCAGAGTCTTAAGTTTAAGCCCTACATTGGGGTAGAGTTTACTTAAAAATAAATAAGGAAATAAAATGAAAGAACGGTTAGGTCTCCTTTTAACAGGAAAAAGCCTTTGGAATGTTAAAGACAGTGTATATAGTGTGCTTTTTTTCCAGTGTATTGTGTGATTTTCGTTAAAATATGTGTGTACATTCATGGGGCACCTGGATGGCTCAGTCAGTTGACGTCTGGCTCTTGGTTTCTGCTCAGGTCCTGATCTCAGTGTTCATGAGTTGGAGCCCCACGTTGGGCTCTTTGTTAATGTGGTGCAGAGCCTGCTTGGGATTCTCTCTGCTCTGCCCTGCGTCTCTCTCTCTCTCTCTCTCTCAAAATAAAAATTAAACTTAAACATTTTTAAAAAGTATGTGTGCACATTCATATGTACATATAAACATGTATGTTTATGTAGGCTTTGGCTATCTCTGGAAGACTGTTACATAAGAAAATGTGGTCCCTTCTGGGAGTGGGGAATGCTAGGCATGTCTATTTAGAAATTTAAAAAAATAATTGTGTGTGTATGTAAAATTTAAAAAATATCAGGGGCATAATGATGGAATTAGAAGAAATGAGAAGATATACTTAATGCATACCTTCAATAAGTGATCTCTACACAGGTATTTTACCAGTTGGTTTTTAGAAATAACTTTAAAAGAAATTTTCAGTTTAAAATCTTTAGTGGTTAGTATGGAGATTTGGAGCTTTATCTCTATATAGTAAAACTTAGAATAATACTCTTTCAAAATTAACCTTTTCTCTTATAGCCTTGAAGATCTTCCAAAGTGTTATTTAGTATATAAATTTTTCTTTCGTAACAATTAATGTTATGAATGTTATCTGTGGAAAGATAAATAGATATAACTTTTAGCTATTGTGATTTGTGGGGGTAATAGTGTAACATTTTATATATTTCAAATTATTTGTGGTATCACCTTTATGGTATTGTTAGGGAAAAGTAGGAGCATAGATATAATTACCATCATAGTATTGAGTATTTAAGTGTTATAATAAGGAATATTTTAAGTTAATGCTAGTAAAAATAATGGTAATAGGAGTAAGAGCTAACTAACACTTGTGAGTGTTTTGTTTGGCCCAGGTATTCTATTAAGGTTTTTTATAATTATTGAGGCAATTTAATGGTTGTGTGTGAAAGTTTTGAAACTAAGCTTGACTGTAAGAATTTAATTCTGACTCCTTCATTTATCATATATATGACTCTGGATAAGTGACCTGACTTTTATCTGTCACAGTCCCCTTATCTGTAAAGTAGAGATACTACTAGTACTTACATTATATGATTATTTTGATGACTAAGTGGTTAATACATGGAAAGTGTTTAAATTGATGCTTAGCATGTAGAACATACTCTTATTAAATGTTAGCAGTTATTTTTTATCTCATTTATTCTAGCACCCCAGTAGACACCTTTTGTGAGTAACCTCAGTCACCATGGATCAGTTTTGCTTGTTTTTGAATTTCATATAAATGTAATTATGTGGTCCTCTTGTATCTGGTTTCTTTCTCTCACTCTGTTTTTTTTGAGATTTATTCATACTGTCATGTATACTTAAGACTTAAGTATTTAAGTCTCTTGTTATTGTGCGGTATTCCACTGGGAATATAACACAGTTTGTTTATCCGTTCTTCTATTGAAGGACATTTGACTTGTTTATAGTTTTTGGCCATTATGAATAATGGTATGAATATTTTTATATATATATTTATTTTGATAGACTTACTTATTTTGAGCATATGTTCATGAATGGAAATGCTTAGTCATAGTGTATGAATTTGTTTGACTTAAGTAGATACTGCCAGATAACTTTACAAAGTGGTTATAGTAATTTACAGTCCTGCCAAAACATTTGACTATTCTGTCTGATGTTGTTGTGGGTTTAATTTAGTCATTTTAGTGAATGTATACTAGTACATCATTGTAGTTTTAGTTAATTGTAGTTTGTTAGCTATAGTCATCATGTTATACATTACATCACTAGTACTTATTTTATTCCTGAAAGTTTGTACCTAATGACCAGCTCCCTCCAGTTTCCTCTCCCCTATGCTCCACCTCTTGTAGCCACAAGTCCCCTATCTTATTTATGAGGGTTTTTTTTTTTCCTTAAGATCTTAGATGTAAGTGAGATCATACACTATTTTTCTTTCTCTGTTTGACTTACTTCGCTTAGCATAATGCCTTTAAGGCATCCATATTGTCCCAAGTGGTAGGATTTCTTCATTTCTTATGGTCGAATAATATTCTTTTTGTGTATATATGCCACAGCTTCTTTTTCTATTCATTCCTTTTTTTTTTTTTAAATGTTTTATTTATTTCTGAGAGAGAGAGACAGAGACAGTGCGAGTAGGGGAGGGTCAGAGAGAGAGGGAGACACAGAATCTGAAACAGGCTCCAGGCTCTGAGCTAGCTGTCAGCACAGAGCCTGACGTGGGGCTCGAACCCACGAACCGTGAGATCATGACCTGAGCCAAAGTCGGACGCTTAACTGACTGGGCCACCCAGGTGCCCCTGTCTATTCATTCTTTGATGGGCAGTTAGGTTGTTTCCATATCTTGGTTGGTATAAATAATTTTACTGTGAACATACAGGTGCAGATATCTTTTTGGGTTAGTGTTTTTGTTTCCTTTGAGTGTATTCTCAGAAGTGGAATTGCTGAATTATAAAATAGTTCTATTAATTTTTTGAAAATCCTCCAAACTTTTTCATAGTGGCTGTATCAATTTACATTCCCACCAACAGTACACAGAACCCTTGTTGCCTTTTCTCCACATTCTCACTAACATTTCTTATCTCTTGTCTTTTTGATTATGCCATTCTAACAGATGTGAGGTGATTTCTCATTGTGGATTTAATTTGCATTTCCCTGATGAGTAGTGATGTTGAGAAGTTTTTCATGTACCTGTTGGTATTTCTTATAACTAATTTGGAGAAATGTCTATTTAGGTCCTCTTGCATTATTATTATTATCTTTACAAGCAAAATGGATTTATTCAGGAATAACAGAACAATTGCAATTGCTATGGGAAACCAAAGAGAAGCCTGAAAAATCAAAGAAGAACGTTACTTAATAGAGAAAAGGAGGAAGATGGGAGGGGCTTCTTTTAATAAAAGTCCGTTGGAAGAAAGGGAGACTGCAGGTGAAGATAGTTTCTCATTGCTTGAGTTGTGGTACATTCTTTCTTTTGAAAAAATATACAGGGGCGCCTGAGTGGCTCAGTCGGTTAAGCGTCCGGCTTCGGCTCAGGTCATGATCTCCTAGTTTGTGGGTTCTGGCCCTCCGTCGGGCCCTGTGCTGACAGCTCAGAGCCTGGAGCCTGTTTCAGATTCTGTGTGTCCCTCTGTCTCCGGCCATCCCCTGCTCATGCTCGTGCACTCTCTCTTTCTCTCTCTCAGAAATAAATAAAACATTAAAAAAAATATACAAATGTTTTTTATTATTTTTAAGATTTTTAAATTTTAATTAATCCAAGTTAGTTAGCATGTGTAATAATGATTTTAGGAGTAGAATTTAGTATCTCATAACTTAAATATAACACCCAGTGCTCATCTCAACAGGTGCCCTGCTTAATGACCATCACCTGTCAGCCCATTTCCCCCACTCCCAACACCTTTCTAGCAACCCTTAGTTTGTTCTCTGTGTTTGAGTCTCTTATAGTTTACCTCCCTCTCTTTATCTTATTTTTCCTTCTCTTTCCTATATGTTCCCATTGCTTTGTTTCTTAAATTCCACATTTAAGTGAAATCATATGATATTTATCTTTGACTTCGTTCGCTTAGCATAATACACTCTAGTTCAATCCACATTGTTGCAAATAGCAAGATTTTATTCTTTTTGATCGTTGAGTAATATTCCTGTGTGTGTGTGTACGTACCACATCTTCTTTATCCAATCATAATTCAATGGACATTTGGGCTCTTTCCATAATTGGCTATTGTTGATAGTGTTGCTATAAACATTGGGGTGGATGTGCCCCTTTGAATCATAAGTTTTGTATTTTTAATGTTTTTTAGTGTTTGAATGGTTTTTAAAGTGGTTTTAAATTTTTAAGGAACCTCCACACTATTTTCTAGAGTGGCTGCACCAGTTTGCATTCCCACCAGCAATGCAAAAGGATTCCTCTTTTTCTGCCAACATATGTTGTTGCCTGAGTATGGTAGCCATTCTGACAGGTGTGAGATGGTGTCTCACTGTGGTTTTGGTTTGTATTTCCCTGATGACGAGTGATGTCAAGCATTTTTTCATGTGTCTGTTAGCCATCTGGATGTCTTCTATGGAAAAGTGTCTGTTGATGTCTTTTGCCCATTTCTTCACAGGATTATTTGGTGTTTTGGATGTAGAGTTTGACAAGTTCTCTATAGATTTTGGATTCTAACCTTTTATCTGATATGTCATTTGCAAATATCTTCTCCCATTCTGTAGGTTGCCTTTCAGTTTTGTTGATTGTTTCCTTTGCTGTGCAAAAGCTTTTTATCTTGATGAGGTCCCAATAGTTCATTATTGCTTTTGTTTCTCTTGCCTCTGGAGACATGTCTAGTAAGAAGTTCTTACAGCTGAAGTCAAAGAGGTTATTGCCTGTTTTCTCCTCTAGGATTTGATGGTTTCCTGTCTTATATTTTAGATCTTTCATCCATTTTGAGTTTATTTTTGTGTGTGGTGTAAGAAGGTGGTCCAGGTTCATTCTTCAGCATGTTGCTGTCCAGTTTTCCCAACACCATTTGTTGAAGAGATGGTCTTTTTTCCAATGGATATTCTTACCTGCTTTGTCAAAGATGAGTTGGCCATAAATTTGTGGGTCCATTTCTGGGTTCTCTATTCTGTTCCATTGATCTGTTTTTGTGCCAGTGCCAGTGCCATGCTGTCTTGATGATTACAGCTTTGTAATACAACTTGAAGTGTGAAATTGTGATGCCTCTAACTTTTCTTTTTTAATACTACCTTGGCTATTTGGGGTCTTTTCTGGTTCTGTACAAATTTTAGAATTGTTTGTTCTAGCTCTGTGAAGAATTCTGGGGTTATTTTGATTGAGATTGCACTGAATAGAGTTGTGGTATATTCTCATTGGCTGGGCTTGTTGCTGTATACACAAAATTTCTTCCCCTTGTTGGAGTAGTAAGGTAAGCTTCTTCCTGATGGCAAGGTACATATCTTCATGTTGGGGTCTGAAATTAATGATGAGTGGTAGGGTATGAGAGATCCCTTTTGACCTTCTAGCTCCATATCAATTGGTGTTTTCTTTATTCACTTTCGTATTTCCCTCCTTTTGATTAAGATCTTTCTCTGACAACATTGCTGATAAAGAGTCAAGTTTTCCATATTTAGTGGTTTTGCCTGTTGATGCCAGAAAAGACCTTTCAAGTTGTCATGTTCTACATCGGAGGGAAAATACATAACAGTTGAAAACCATCTAAGGCCATATTTTGGTAAAAAAGTTAGGAGGAAGAGCTCTCAGCCATTTCTTATATAAAATCTACACCTTATCAAGGTTGTAAACACTGACAGTCATCTTGAAGAACTGAGCTAGCATCACTTTATTGGATGTGTCATTTCTACAGAGTTTTGACATGCAGCAGGTCCTCTGCACGTTTTAAATTGGGTTATTTGTTGTTCTTGAGTTGTATGAATTATTTTATTTTTTTTGTGTTTATTTACTTTTTTGAGAGAGAGACCTGGAGTGTGAGTGGGGAGGTGCAGAGAGAGAGGGAGAGACACAGAATCTGAAGCAGGCTCCAGTCTAAGCTGTCAGCATAGAGCCCGATACGGAGCTTGAACCCACAACTTGTGAGATCATGACCTGAGCTGAAGTTGGCCGCTCAACCAGCGGAGCCACTCAGGTGCCCCTGAATTCTTTATATATTTTAGATATTAATGTCTTATCAGATATATGGTTTGCAAATATTTTTTTGCATTTCATAGGTTGTCCTTTTACTTCATTTATAGTTCTCTATTACATTTTTTAAAAATTTTATTAATTTTTTTTTTAATGTTTATTTCTGAGAGAGAGAGTGACAGTGTGAGGAGGGGAAGGTCAGAGAGAGAGGAAGACACAGAATCTGAAACAGGCTCCAGGCTCTGAGCTGGCTATCAGCTGAATATCATATGATTTCATTTAAATGTGGAATTTAAGAAACAAAACAATGGGAACATATGGGAAGAGAAGGAAAAGTGTCAGATAGTAAACATTTTAGGCTTTTGGGCTGCATCAGGTCTTTGTCCCATATTCATTTTTTTAGAACCTTTAAAAAATGTAAAAACTTCTCTTAGCTTGAGAGCTAAGGTGGGTGGCATTTGGCCCACATGCCATAGTTTGTTAACCCAGAACTAGGACACTCCTCATTGCCTGCTTTTCCCTCCATTGACATGTTGAAGAAACTGTCATTTTTTCACTTTTGCTAATAATTTTCTCATGGTGTCTTGGGTTTTTTGTTTGTTTTTGTTTTGTTTTGTAGACAAGGTGTTATAAGTTCAATCAGATTTAGATTTTTGTGTGTGTGTGTGCAAGAATACTTTGATGATGCTGTGTACATCTCATGTCACATGAGAGGATAATTCCACATCAGATGGAGTTGCCTCACTTTTTGTGGATTTGGGTAGTGACAGCTAATACTTAGCCCAACAAACCTTCTCTTTGGTTTTTACCATTTAGTCCCTGAATGAGTTACTTCACTATAGGTTGCAACATGATGATATTCTCATATTTTTTATTCCATGTATATTTTAAAATTTGAATTATTCTTTTTCTTATTTTTTCTTTTAGAATTGCTTTACTTCATCTGTTAGGTTTATTAGTTACAATTTAGTACAGCTCAAATTGGAAAAGTAGGATAAGTATTTACTCTTTTAGCTTTATGTCAATTAAAAATCTTTTTTAATGTTTATTTATTTTAGAGAGAGAGAGAGATCGAGGAAGCGAGCAAGTAAGGGAGGGGCAGACAGAGAGAAAAAGACAACACACACAAATTCTTTTCTTTTAAATTAAAAAAATTTTTTTAATGTTTTATTTATTTCTGAGAGAGAGAGAAAGACAGCATGAGCAGGAGAGGGTCAGAGAGAGAGAGGGAGACAGAATCTGAAACAGCCTCCAGGCTCTGAGCTAGCTGTCAGCACAGAGCCCAGCGCGGGGCTGGAACCCACAAACTGTGAGTTGATCATGACCTGAGCCAAAGTCAGACACCCAACTGACTGAGCCACCCAGGTGCCCCGACACACACAAATTCTGAAGCAGGCTCCAGGCTCTGAGCTGTCATTCCATAGCTTGAAGTGGGGCCTGAACTCAGTAACTGTGAGATCATGACCTGAGCTGAAGTCAGACACTTAACCAGCTGAGCCACCCAGGAACCCCTAATTAGCAATATTTAAAGTAATAATTGGTGCCCTAGTAATCTCCACTAGTATCCATTTAGAGATTTACTTACTTTATTATTGTTTCAAAAAAACTAGCTTATATTTTTGTCATTTTTCTCATTATTGTCTACTTTATTGACTTCTGTTCTTCTCTTTATTGTTTTCTTCCTTTTTATGTGTTTGGATCCTGATTTTTCCCCAACTTTCTAAGTGTTTAGCTTGTTGGTTTTGGCATTTGTCTCTGATTAATGCAGTATTCCTCAACCTGTGCACTTTTGATAATTTGGGTTAGATGATTTTTTGTTGTTGGGGGGCTGGCATGTGCATTGTAGGATTTAGCAGCAGTGTTGGCCTCTAGCCATTTGATGTTAATAGTGCACTTTCCTTTCCCCTTTCCACACAGTTGTGACACATATACTGACAGATGTCCCCTGGGAGACAAAACACTCTGTTGAGAACCACAGGGATAATGCATTTAAAGATACAGATTTTGGGGACACCTGGGTGGCTCAGTTGGTTGAGCGTCTGACTTCAGCTCAGGTCATGATCTTGTAGTTTGTTGAGTTCGAGTGCCTGAACTGCTGCTGTCAGCACGGAGCCTGCTTGGAATCCTCTGTCTTCCTGTCTCTCCGTTTCTCCCCTGCTTATGCTCTCTCTCTCTCTCTCTCTCTCTCTCTCTCTCAAAAAAATAAAAATAAAGATATATACTTTTTCTAAAATACCTTAGTTTTTGCTTGCTATAGTTATAGTCCATTCATTGTCTTTCAGTCTAAGTACAGGTCTATAATTCCTAATGTGTAATTCTGGAATCAGAAAGCTCTGAAGAAGTAACTTTTCCCCTAAGTTTGACACCAGTTCTATATGATAACAAAACCTGACCTGAACAGACATGAGACTATTTATAGTATTTATTTCTGACTTATTTCTTATAGTTCATATATTTTGCTGTAGAAATATTAATATCTAATTATGGAGTATTGCATTAGATCTCATTTGAAGTGTTAAGTTATATATGAAATATGTACTATATAATTGTTCAAAAATCCTAAAAATTCTGAATTCTGAGTCATGACTTTTTAGGTCAAAATGATTTTTGGTAAGCAGCTATGGACAAGAATTTCATAATTTCCTCTTTGAAATACCTCTATGGAGTGCCTGGGTGGCTCAGTTCGTTAAGCATCTGACTTTGGCTCAGGTCATGATCTCACAGTTCATGAGTTCGAGCCCTACATTGGGCTCTGTCTACCCTGACAGCTCAGAGCCTGGAGCCTGCTTTGGATCCCTGTCTCCCTGCCTCTTTGCCCCTCCCCCACTCACACTCTGTCTCTCTGTCTTTCTCTCAAAANTATGCTATTTTGGTTAGAGTGAATGAAGCTTTGGATAAAAGAATGGGAAGAGGGGTGCCTGGCTGGCTCAGTCAGTAGACCATGTGTCTTGATCTCAGAGCTGTGAGTTCAAGCCACATGTTGGGTGTAGAGATTACTTAAAAAAAAAAAAAAAAAAGGAGGGGCACCTGGGTGGCTCAGTTGGTTAAGCATCCGACTTCAGCTCAGGTCATGATCTCACAGTTCATGAATTTGAGCCCCTCATTGGGGTCTCCACTGTCAGCACAGAGCCCGCTTTGAGTCCTCTGTCTCCTTCTCTCTCTGCCCCTCCCCTGCTCATTGACCTACACAAACTCTCTCTCTCTTCTCTCTTCCCCCCCAGCCAATAAATCTTTAAAAAAAAAAAAAAAGAAAGGAATTGGAAGCAATAAGAGTAGAAAGGTGAACTGGGGCCAGACTGAAAGGGACCATACAGGTTTAAAGGGTTTTTATTTTTGTTCTGCCGCCAACATTAAGACCAAGCAATTCATTTGGTTTGGTGGCTCAGCCTCTGTTTCAGAGCTTTTAGATTTACTTGGTCACTGTCTATTAATAGGTAAGCACCTCTAATCGTCCATCTTCACTTCTTACGACTTGGTGCTGTATATTTCTCAATTCTGAGCTCCCAGGTCTTCTGTAATCCTTTCTATTCCATACTGTATTGGGGACATTGTCCCCAGTCAGAGAACTGGGATGGATGTGGAACTCACTGGTGTGCTTAATTACAGTCAGATTACAGTTCTGTACTACCTGTTGTCTAGTGCCTGGAAAAAGTTACTGCATATGTTTTGTCCTATTTTGTAGTTGTTTATGGTGGGAAGGCAAGTCTGGTACCAGTCATTCTTACAAGGAAGCAGAAGTCTCTTACTCCTCTGAAACATATGCCATTTGTCTGTTTTCTCATTGATTTCAATCTCCAGGTCATTTGTGTTCGTTTATAGATGACTTTGATTTGTGGCTTATAGACTTTCTCTCCATTTCAAATCTTACCAGCATTCTAGGTGACTTCAGTGCTTGTGTGAATAACCAATCAAATAGTCTATCTTGAGGTGACTCCTCTTCAGCCTTCCATTTGGATTAACATACAGTGGCCTTGTTATCACCAGAAAGAGCTCTACCTCTGAAATCTTAGAAAGCAAGTATCCTTCTTGCTGACCATTGTCCACTTCTTGCATTCAGTCAGACACATTGTACCTGCTCCTTGACTTCTCAGCACCCTGATTCCTTTGCTTTCTTCCTGTTATTTCACTCCTGTTGTCACTTTCCTATGCAGTTTAGAGTTGGTCTGGTTTAGAATCCATGGTCCATCACTTTAACAACTGTCTTGCCAAAATCCTTAACTCCTTTCTGTGTACTCGCTTGACAAAATTAAAAGCTTGGATCAGTGATGCTGCTTGCTTTTTTAGTGTTTATATTTTGGATACTGAATGCTGCTGGAGAAAGTCCCAAATCTGTAAATTTAACTCTTCAGCTTCAGTACTGTCCAGCAGTTCCTCAGAACACCCTTGTCTTTTACTTTTCCTGAGCAGCTATTTCAGAATTTCCCCAATCTGCCAGAACCTCTTATCTTACAACCTTTGACTTTTTCTCTGAGCATCTCTTATTTCACTTGGAGGCCACCTTATTGCTTTTAATCCTCACTGCTGAATCAACAGGTTTAACTGCATTCCCATCCATCTGTTCTTTCTGGTATTTGGGAAAAGATGTCTTCCCCTCTTGTAAGTATTTCTTCTATTTAGGCTCAATCACAACTACTGCTGTCTTCTCTAGGATGTTATTCAATTAGCTCTTCTCTCCTTCTTCTTTTTCTCTTATCTCCTTCTGTCCTGTCAACATTTAAATATGATTAGGTTTTACTAAACATTTTCTTTCACTCATTATCTCCCTCCAGCCACCACCTTAACCCATCATTCCTTTAGAAAGAGAATTATCCGTATTTACCAATTTTACTTTTTTACTTCTATTTCACTCTATAGTCCACTGTGGTCCTTTGCCATTCTATTAAGATTGCTTTTACCAGTTCATCATTGCCTTTTTTGTTGCTAAAACACTTAATTTTACGAATATTTGATCATGTTAACTACATTGTCCCTGTTGATTGATTGATTGATTTTTACCTTGACAGCTTTTATTACTTGATCCTTGGTTTTCTTCTCAGCTCTTCTAATTACTAGATTCCTTTATAAATTTCTCTGGCTCTATTTATTTCTTAAATGTCTCTCTTCTTTTTTTCATTCTGTAGCTTTTCCCTTGGTCATTTTATTTATTCTCAGGACTTCAGTGACCTTTATGTGATAATCCCCAAAATCTTTTTCTTAGCCCATATTCTCTGCAGAGATATAAACTACCCAATATTTAACTGCTCATGAAGCATTTCTGCTTGCCATATTTGAAGATACTTGAAATTTAGCATGTCCAAAAAGAACCGATTTTTTACCAGTCTCTTCAGCTCACATAATCAACAACTCAGTCCTCTTAATTCTTCCTTTTAGGTGTTGCAGAACAATCAGCTTTTTATCTCTGTATAGGCTATCCTCTTACTCCCATAGACTACTGCAGCTTTCTAATTAGCCTGCATGTTTCCAGTTTAGGCGGCTATCTCTGTATTGCAGCCAGGGTGGTATTTTGATTATACAATCTAGTGATACTACTGTCCTTCATAAAACTTTTAAAAATTCCTAAAATCTTTTTTTTTTACATTTATTTATTTTTGAGAGACAGAGAGAGGCAAAGCACAAGTGGGGAAGGGTCAGAGAGAGAGGGAGACACAGAATTCAAAGCAGGCTCCAGGCTCTGAGCCGTCAGTCAGCACAGAGGCCGAAACGGGGCTTGAACTCACGAACCATGAGATCACCCCTGTGACCTGAGCCGAAGTCGGACGCTTAACCGAGTGAGCCACCCAGGTGCCCCAAAAATTTCTAAAATCTTCTTAAAACTCTTCATTGTCTCCTAGGTATTACTTGTGGTAGATGAGAGAAACTAAACTCACCCTAGGTTCGGCAAAGAGTGGAATCATTGGGAGGTTTTGTAAGTACAGAAAGAACTAGCGTGTAGCTAGGCCTGAGAGACACGTAAAACCAGGATTTAAAATGCAACCAATAATTTCTTCACTTCCCTTTTTCTCTTTCTGTGGACTAGCTTCATTCTCCTCTCATTACATAGTGATGTGTGGACTGAAGAACTAGCACCAAAGTTTGTACTTAATACAGTTATCAGTTAATAGATACAATGTGGAAATTGGAATTTGAACTGTGTTGTTGGGGGACTGGTGTTTCACAAAATCGTGCTAACGAAAATTTGTGCATATCAGGACTGTATAATATGAGGACTGCCTGTATTGAGACATATTAAGATGACTTATTTTATGACTCCATATCATCTGGCTTCTGCTTCTTTTTTTTTGTTTGTTTTTAATGTTTGTTTATTTTTGAGACAGAGCATGAGCAGGGGAGGGGCAGAGAGAGAGAGGGGGGAACGGAGGATCCAAAGTGGACTCTGCTGACAGCAGCAAACCTGATGTGGGACTTGAACTCATGAACCATGAAATCATGACCTGAGCCAAAGTGGGACTCTTAACTGATAGCTGCCCAGGCACCCCTGTTTCGTTTTTTGTTTTTGTTTTTTAAGATTCATCTAAAAGCCACTTCCTCCTTGGAGCTGTGCTCAAATCTTAGTTCATGTAGTTTTCCCAAGTTTGAATTCCCCTGCCTCTTTCTAAGTCCCTCATTTCTCTACCCTATTCTTTTCTGTTGGGTTTCTGCTATGCTTTTAAGCTTTTCCATAGATACTGCTTTCTTTGAAAAAAAACTTGTCTGTCCTTTTAAATTTGGGTTATATATTCTGCCTGAGGTGTTCCCATATCATGTATGCTCTCTCTTTCATAATATAGAAGACATGGTCACACTGTATTGTGCTCATTTATTTACCTGTTACATCTACTAGACTATGTTTTCCATGCATATAAAGATCATGGCAGTGCTAGAGCCTAGTACTCAGTAGCACAAAATAATAGGTAGTCAGTAAAGCTTTTTCCGATTTAATGAAAGAAAATTAGAATTTTGATGGAGTATGGATACTACCAATATTATTGAAAGGTATTTTGGAAAAATATAGGCTAGTCAGACATAACAACCTAGGTATCAAATTATGAAATATTGAAAATTTATTCTTTCTTATACTTTCAATGAAATGTATATTTGATAGCATGCATTCTATGCTCTATACTTTACTTATAGTTAAATAAACATATCACAGACATGATTGGAGATAGGTCATCAGTCTAATATGGTAGGTGCTTAATAACTACTTACTGAATCAGTGATCCTTCATTGATTCCTATAACTTAAATTTTATACTTTTGTTTGGTCGTAATAATTATTTTCATTTATTTCTAAGGTATCTTCATGTTTTAATGATCTTCTGGTCATTTGTTGCTGGAGTTGTTACCTTCTATTGCTCATTGGGACCAGATTCTCTCTTACCAAATATATTTTTCACCATAAAATACAAACCCAAGGTAAAATTTATGTGTTCTTATTTTTAAAAGAGTCAGTATGTATTATCTGTTTTGTTTGGTATTTTTACTGAAAGCATATTAAAGCAGTGATTGAAAAAATCCATCTGCTATTATTTACTAGTGGAAGACATGAGAACATATTCAAAATGAAACTTATGTATGTGTATATTTTTGAAGGTATATAGTTCTATAGGGAGCTATAAAAAGAAAATATAAAATTCTCAAAAAGTTGAGATCCATAATTTTATTATATTTTATTTTTTAATATTTATTTGTTTTTGAGAGAGCAAGAGACAGAGTGTGAGCAGGGGAGGGGCAGAGGGAGAGGGAGATACAGAATCTGAAGCAGGCTTCAGGCTCTGAGCTGTCAGCACAGTTCATGAACTCAACGAGTGTGAGATCATGACCTGAGTTGAAGTTGGATGCTTAACCAACTGAGCCAGCCATGTGCCCCTAGATCCATAATTTTAGAGTGTTCTCTAACTGCATATTAACTATGAAAACAATAATTTAAGACAGAGGTTCCCAAAGTTGGTTTTACAATAGAATCACCTGAGGAATCTTTAAAATAGAGATTCCTAGGCCTTCTCACCAGATTTTGATGATAGTTGTTGGTTAGGGCCTTGTAATCAGTATTTGTTAAAGGCTTTTCAGGTGATTCTGAGGCATAGACATAATTAGGGAACTCTGAATTAAATGATCTCACCCTGTTAGTTTCTTAAATGTTTTATTTGCTCCATAAAAAGAGACAGAAATAATTAGAAAGTTTGCTTAACCAAAATAATTTGTATGTCTGAAATTTCCTTAGGGTGGTAGTGTGCTAAATCTATGTTGAGTAGGCAAAGTCATTAATGTGTACATATCTTGAAGTCTTGCTTAATAATTCAAGTTGATTCAGTCTCTCTCTTTAGATTTGTTGATATTTCTACTCAAAAAAAAAAAAAAAACCACAGGAAAGGAATGCCTCATATTTGAATATTTATTTTGAGAGAAAGAGACAGCATGTGCACATGTGTGCACGAGCAGGGTAGGGGCAGAAAGAGAATCCCAAGCAGGCTCCCATGCTTGGTGCAGAACTAGACATGAGGCTTGATCCCTAGACCGTGAGATCATGACCTGAGCCGAAATCAAGAATGGGATGCCTAACCGATGGAACCTCCCAGGCGCCCCCAGTGATGTCCCATATTTGGTCAGAAAAATTCTTCTCTTTCTCCTAATTGGAGTTAAGGTTGTAGAGAAATAGAAAATAGTTTTTGCTTACATTTTTTCAGTAGAATATCATTTTCAAATATAGATCGATTTTTCTTTTTTTAATAAGCGAACATGACAACTGACCTTAATTTTAAGCTTGGAAATTTGGCTTAGGTATTATAATGCATTTAATCAGGTATTTTTTCTTTTTTCTTTGGCAGTTTAGTTCAGCCAGCAGTGTTTATTACAAAGAATGATTTCAGTGTTAGAGCAGACAAGTGATACTTTTTTTAAAAATTTGCTGAATTTATACGTTGATTAATAAGCTTTTGAAAAGTTGATTCTCTTTAGTAAAGATTATGTGTAAAGTAAAGACAAATCTCTCCCCTTCCTCATTTCCCTTTTTAGCAGTTAGGACTTCAAGAATTATTTCCTCAAGGTCGTAGCTGTGCTGTTTGTGGTAAAGTGAAATGTAAACGACATAGGTAAGTTAAACATTTTTTTATCTGTTGATCCTTCCAGTTACCTTTTGGATTTCAAGCAGTTTAATTGTATGATTTTCTTTAGGCCTTCCTTACTACTTGAAAACTACCAGCCATGGCTAGATTTGAAAATTTCTTCCAAGGTCGATGCGTCTCTCTCAGAGGTAACTGATTGAATTAACATTGTCAAATATACTCAGGCAGAAACTATTAAATACCTATGGAAAATTTAGTCATGGAACATCTTAAAATTTGCTACCTAATCAATTTTTGACTAGGTAGTTGATTATTATGAAATATGCAACTCAAATGGTAAGTTAGAAATGTTTTTGGATCCCATGTCTAATGTAAAATCTTTTTTTAAATGTTTTTATTTATTTCTGAGAGAGAGAGAGAGAGGGAGAGAGAGAGCGTGAGCAGGGGAGGTTCACAGAGAGAGGGAGGCACAGAATCTGAAACAGGCTCCAGGCTCTGAGCTAGCTGTCAGCACAGAGCCCGTCGCGGGGCTTGAACACACAAACCGTGAGATCATGACCAGAGCCGAAGTTGGACACTTAATCGACTGAGCCACCCAGGCGCCCCCGCCATGTCTAATGTAAATGGACATTTTAGCCAAAGAAAGCACTGTTTTACCTAGATATTATTTAACTTGTATAATAGAAGTCATCTTTGTAGTAAGGCAATACTATTTTGTAATTCCAAAAGGAGACCTGAGCTATAAGAAGCAAGTCTGTCCTGCTGAATTATGGTCCCAGTTTTGAAATTTGCTGAAGGGTAGAGCAGAGGACAGGATACTTATCACTCTTTCCCCATAATGTAGGACTAGGAAGAATGCTTCCTTATCTTTGTTGCAGTCACATTTCATATGTACCTTTTTGATAACATACGCATTTTAGTTATTTCTTTTAGAGACTTGTTTTCCTCATTGATCTGAGAAAGCAGTCAAGTCCTTGAAGGCAGAGAATGGTGTCCCATATGTTCCCAGCACTAACTATAGTGCCAGATATTTTGTTGGTAGTTGTTAGATATGTACTGAATTAAATTGAATGCTAATTAGTTGAAGAATAGCATTAGGCTTCTGAATCCTGTCTAATTATCTTTTTTTCCCCAATTTGTATCCTTTGGCTAAAAGTATGCTCCATAAATGCCAAACTGTTGGCAGTTTTCTTTTTCATTTCTTCTGTAAGTCCTTTTTCATCTTCAAGATTCCTTGATTTAAGACTATGCTGTCTAGTATGGTAGCCACTAGCCACATGTGGCTGTTAATAAACAACTTGAAATATATTAGCCCAAATTGAGATGTGATTTTGAGGCTTTAGTAAGAAAAAAGGAAGGTAAAATATCTTATTATATATTTTATTGATTATATGTTGAAATGATAATATTTTAGATATATTGGTCTACATAAAATATACCATAAAATTAATTTCACTTGTTTCTTTTTACTTTTTAAAAAATGTAGGTACTAGAAAATTTAGGATTACATATGTGGCTCACATTACATTTTTATTGGAGAGTGTTGATTTGATGAGGTCTGATGAAGATAACACCTCTAGCAAGAGTATTATTTGTGTCTTTCACACTTCATTTCTTTAAAAAAAAAAATGAAAGAACTTAAGGTGAAGCTTTTGGCTTACTACCTGGCACTTATTGGTGTTCATTAAATATTAGCTCCAACATTTAAAAACACTTCTTTGAGATTTTACTATAGGCAGGAACTGGACTTGGCTCCAGGAATGAAAGGAGAAATAAGATACGGTTCCTTTCTTCTAGGAACTTCAGTCTAGGAGGGGAGGTAGACAGTATAAACAGGTAAATACAATATAATGTAAATGCAGGCAATAATGGAAGAAATGGTGCAATGTACATTATTAGTACAGAGGAAGAAATATGTAACTGTTGAGAAGGAAATCAGAAAGTATAACTAGAAGTTTGCCAGACTGATGGTGTGGAAAAGGGTATTTCATGATTTAGGAAGAGCTTTTGAAAGGAAAGAGGCTCTTAAACAAGGTGTTCAGTAAGCTGGAGGGCAAAATGAGGGAGGATGTGGGCAAAGAAGATACTGTATTCTAGCAGCTAATATTTATTGGTTACTTGCTCTGTATTAGGCACTGTACTATTTACTTACATTATTTCTTGAAATCATACAACCTAGGTGCTATTATTGATGAATTTACCAAAACTGGGCTTTAGAGGGTTTTAATAACTTTCTTAAGTTCATAACTGCTTGGTAGCAGAACTCACTTTAAAAACCCATGTCTGGCTTAGTTCTTAACCAGTTTTTATATGGCCCTTTAGAAATCAGATCATCAAAAAACTAAAAGGGCTTTGCTGAAGGAGTTTAATTGATCATTGAAGCCAGTGATTTTTGAACTGTGTAACTGGAATTTTCAGATGTGATGCACAGGATACGGTGGGAGGTGAAAAGAAAATAAATGGTCACAGCAGCTGCCAGGCATCTTTCTCCCACCCCTTTAAAATCAGTGCAGCTCCACTTTTCTTACTTTGATATATTGTGGTTTGATAAATTGAGGGTTTATACAGGGGGAGTAATATGTTCAAATGCATGTTTTAGATTAAGAGCTTTGTGGAGGGTAGAAGAAGGATAGCTTGGAAGGAGGGAGACTAGTTTAGAGGCTATTGCTACAGTTAAGGGGTGAGAAAATGAGGACTGAACAATGGAGCTGTAGAAAATACCTACTCAGGATGTAAAATCCGTAATATTTGGTGATTGGATGTGGTAAGACCAAATGTCTAATGGCAGACTTTCTAGTCTCCTATGTTATATCCCTATGTATTTATTTCTATGTATCTTATTTTCCCAGTTGGTAATCACTAGTGCTTAGTTTTTCTAATAAAAAAAATCAAATCTTGCCTTAATATTTAGAGAATCTGCAACCTTTTTTTACTGCTGCCAGAGAAGGAATATAGGCATATAGTCAGATTAGATATATTGTTTCATTCCCTCCCTACTGCTTTTAAAAGTTACTGCCTACTGTTGCAAGTCTTTTATTTTTTATTATTTTTTGAATCTTTTAGTTCTACATTTGCAATAGCCACATTTTTTTAATGTTTGTTTATTTTTGAGAGAGAGAGAGCGAGAGAGAGCAAGCATGAGCAGGGGAGGGTCAGAGAGAGAGAACAGGGGGTTATAGGATCTGGAGCAGGCTCTGTGCTACTAGCAGAGCATGATGTAGGGCTTGAACTCCTGAACCATGAGATCATGATCTGAGCCGAAGTTGGATGCTTGACTGACTGAGCCACTCAGGCGCCGCTGTTGCAGGTCTTTTTAAAAATTAGCATACTGTTACACCCAGACACAAGAAATGGAAAGTTTTTTTTTTATTTAATGTTTATTTGAGAGAGAGAGGGAGAGAGCAAGCAGGGAAGGAGCAGAGAGAGAGAATCCCAAACAGTCTCTGCACTGTCAGTGTAGAAAGCCCAATGCATGGCTCACACTCCCAAGCTGTGAGATCATGACCTCAGCTGAAACCAAAAAGGATGCTCAACCGACTGAGCCATCCAGGTGCCCCTAGAAATGGAAAGTTTAACACCTAGGGTTTCTTTAGTTTTGTTACTTTTTTACTTGTAATTTGTATAGTGATTATAAATTTACAGCCTAAGATTTTTGCAAAGTGAACATATCTATATAACCAGCACCCAGATCAAGAAACAAAGCATTTATTAGCACCCCAGAATTCCACCTCATGGTTTCTTTAGTTGTGATTCTCCCTTCTGAAGTAATCACTTATACCTAAATTTGACCCCTTACAAAAGTAATCACTTATACCTAAATTTGATCCCTTATGTAAGTCTTACCTACTTGTTTCTTCATTTTATTAAAGAAGTTCTGATTTATAGAGAAAGTTAGGAATCCAAAAGTTTAACCTATCATTTTTCTTCTTTCCATAGAACTTCTAGTTCAGTGAATCTTCAGAGTCAGGAACAATTTAAGTTTTTTTAAATTTTTTAAATTGTGGGAATATTTAGAAAAGTGTGTATATTATTCTAATAGCAATTTTTCTTTTTATGGAGTTTTATGGCTTTCACATATGTTCTTTATTTTAATCTATATTTTTGAGAGATAGAGTGTTCATGCATATGAGTGGGAAAGGGAAAGAGAGAGAGAGGGGGAGAGAGAGAATCCTGAGCAGGCTCCTTGCTGTCAGTGCAGAGCCCACCATGGGGTCTGAACTCAGGAACCTTGAGATCGTGACCTGAGCCAAAGTCGAGTCGGACGCTTAACCAAGTGAGCCACCCAAGGGCCCCTCATATGTACTTTTTTATCATCACAACAACCATGTAAGGTTGGCATATATACTTTGTCATGTGAGAGTATATTAGATGTCAATATTTGGGATTATAAAATTGGTTCTTGGTAATATATATTACTTAGTAGTATGGTTTATTTTCCTAGAATTAATTAACTAATTTGATTTTTCTTTAAAAAATAATTTTTATACAGGTTCTTGAATTAGTGTTGGAAAACTTTGTTTATCCATGGTACAGGTATGCTCTTTCTATAATACTTGTTTTCTTTAGTGAATACAATTAAGTGTGCTAATGAAATGTTTTCAGTGTAGGCCAGGATTTCTCAACTTTGGCACTATTGACATTTTAGGCTAAGTAATTATTTTTTTGGAGGGACTGTCCTGTGTTTTATAGGATATTTAGCAGAACTCCTGGCCTTTTCCTATTAGATACCAGTAGTATCCCCTCATCCTCTTATTTGTGACTGCCAAAAATGTCTTCAGAGATTGCCAGGTATTACCTGGGAGGCATAATTGGCCATAGATAAGAACCATAGACATAGCAGTCAATTAACAGTTTAGTCACAGCAAAGAAGAAAAAAATCTAGGCTGCTTTTAAAAAAAAAAAAATTTTTTTTAATGTTTTATTTATTTCTAGGAGAGAGAGAGAGACAGCGTGAGCAGGGGAGGGTCAGAGAGAGAGGGAGATACAGACTCTGAAACAGGCTCCAGGCTCTGAGCTGGCAGTCAGCACAGAGCCCAATGCGGGGCTCGAACCCATGAACCGTGAGATCATGGCCTAAGCGAAAGTCGGATGCTTAACCGACTAAGCCACCCAGGCGCCCCTCTAGGCTGCTTTTTGAAGGAAAATTAACTTAGAGAATTCCTTATCACTCCTAAATGTAGTAACTTAATATTATGTATGCACTTTTTACATTAGAAATAATTGTACATTTAGAGGAAAAATTTATATTCAGATGTTTCATTAAATTGAAAGATAATTTTATTAGAATTTTCGTAGAGTGTTAATTTTTTTCCCAAAGTAACTGTTTTTAGTATCTGCTCTGGATGTACAAGTGCCTTCTGCCCTGTAAGGATATAGAAAATACTCTAGATCTGAAAAATTAATCTAGTTTGAGAATCAGAAATTCAAGTTATATATTTAATAAATGGTTCCTTACAAAACTATGGTGTCTTTAGTTACATATTTGAAACTTACACTGTATGACTTAGATGTAATATTCAATGACATCTGTCTTAATTTTATATATTTTGAGTTTTCTAATTAAAAACTGCTAGTAGGTGAGATGCTTTGTATGTATTAAACTTAATATCCAAGTGCTCGCTTTGGCAGCACATATACTAAACTTAATATCCAGTTTATATGCCATATTTTCCTGAAAAGCTATGTAAATTAATATTTTTATGTTGGATTCTGTCTTAAATATGGGGCATTTGCCATTTAGGTAAAGCTGGTGATAAGTCTTTTTGTATAATGAATCCTGTTGTGAAGACTCTCCTCACTCCTGCCCGTGTCATGATTCTTCATAAAAGCTGGCTCTATTTCTAAATATTAAAGCATGTATTTTCTCTTCAGTGTAGTTATTATTGTTGAAATAGCCACTTCCCTGGGATTAATAGTGGGGAACATGGTTAATAGAATTATCTTCTTTATTCTGCCAACGGACTTAATAGCACTGTCTCCAAGTTCAGGATATCACCATTATGCATACCTTTCTTCCTTGCTTTAGTTAGGGAAGTGACCTAATTCTTCTAGGGACCTCAAGACTTCATGAAAAGGAAAAGTAGCTTCTCAGAAGAAAGTTGTCAAAATTTCCATTTAAAAATGTTTGAGTTTCAGTTTATTTTCTTTCTCAAATAGAATGATTTTTTTTTTACCTTTTAAAATCAGTTTATATTATTAATCTATAAATATTTAATTTTATTTAAAAAATTTTTTTATTGTTTATTTTTGAGAGAGAAAGAGACAGTGAGTAGGGAAGGAGTAGAGAGCGAGAGGAAGACACAGCATCCAAAGCAGGCTCCAGGCTCTGAACTGTTCATGGGGCATGAACTCACAAACCGTGATATCATGACCTGAGCTGAAGTTAGATGTTTAATCGACTGAGCCACCCAGGCACCCCAATCTATAAATATTTTAAAACATATTAAAATATTGTATTATTTAATTCTCTTGCTCCTCCAAAATTATTCTGTTTTATTTTATAGAAATTTCTTTAATGATGCTTAGAAAATGATTGTAGTATTGTAAAAATAGAACTTTGTACATGTGGTTGTCTTCAAGGAAATATATACTACAGTTTAGTAATGGTTAGGTCTTGGTACTAGAATTATGGGAGATGTTTATTTTTTCTTTGTACATTTTAATCTTTTATTCTGTAATGTAATGCATTGTTGAAAAGCAAAGGAAAATAGCATAAATAAATGGAAAAAAAGAGGATGTTCTGAACTTTCCTGGGTTTGTAGAAGGAGTAACTGTGTATTTCTCTGAGCTCTTAAATGTTTGCTTTTCTCCTTAATTGAAGGGATGTCACGGATGATGAGTCCTTTGTTGATGAACTGAGAATTACATTACGGTTTTTTGCATCTGTCTTAATTCGAAGGATTCACAAGGTATATATTTATAATGAGAAATTTGGGAATTAGGGGTTTTATTATTACTAAAAAGTTTTTTTTTTTATCTTAGTTTTACTTTATCCTATACTCTATTTTTTCCTTCACTTTTATGTTTTTTAGATTAAAAGATGAATGGGTCATTTTTGATTTATTAATAAGTTTTACTTTCTCTAATGCTTACCCATCTTGGTTTGTGGTAACTAGAAATAAAAAGACAACTATAGGGAAAAAAAAAGGTCACGTTCCAGTTAGATGAATTTGTTGAGTAAATGGCGATGATTATGATCTATTAAAAAAAATATTTTTTCAAGCTGTATTATGTTTCTGTTTTGGCCTTTGCCTGTATATCGTTACATACAGTATGTTGGCTGTAGACACACAATTTGATAGACTTGAACACACTGACAATAAACTGGTATACATATAATTACTATAATTACTAAATAAAGATAAATCTTGTTAAATGTTTCTATACTTTTTTGAGAAATTAACAAAGTAGTCAATCACTGTAGAAAAGATAAGCAAAAATATGAATAAGCAGGTCACAAAAGAAAAATGAAAATGGCCAATAAACACTTGAAAATATGTTGTCTCATATCAACATATTGATATTTGTTGAGATGCTATTTTGTTGCCTATCAGATTGGGAAAGATAAAGAATGATAATGTCTAGTAATGGTCATTGTGGGGAACAGGCAAAACAAGTACAAATCCAAATTGGTATAACTCTTATACTGGAAAGCAGTTTGGTAATCTTTAACAAAAGACTTAAAAATACCTATGCTCCCAAATTTAATTATATTTTTGATAATATATTTTAAAGAAATAATCATGAGATGTATATAAAAATGGATGTGCAAAGTTTCATTATATTATAATTTATAAAAAGGAAATTGAAAAGAAAGTCTAATGTCCAATGATAAGATCAACAAGATCCTTGCAAATCGAATCCAGCAGCATATCAAAAGAATCATCCACCAAGATCAAGTGGGATTCATTCCTGGGTTACAGGGCTGGTTCAACATTCGCAAAACAATCAATNGTTGATTAAAAATACAGAACATGCCAATCGTAGAATCCTGTGCAGCCATGAAAAATCGTTTTACAGAATAGGATTTATTTACATGAGAAATTATTTTCCTTACATAATCAAGTAGCAAAGACTGGAAAATAATACGCATGGCATTTTTCCACGTTGAAAACAAAGCTCACATATTAAAGCTTGTTAATATGTATTAAGTACATATATTTCCTTATCATTGTTAACTCTTACTGTCATGGTGGGTTGATGCTGATTTTTGGTTCTTTCCATGCATTTCTTTCTGTTCATCTTTATTTTTCTTCATATTGAGCTTTTACTATTTTATAAATTTAAAAAGTTGATAAATATTAATCATATTGTTTACTTCTTAATTTAAAAAATTGTTTACATGTTTATTTTTGAGAGAGACAGAATATGAGTGGGGGAGGGACCGAGTGAGAGGTAGACATAGAATCCAAAGCAGGATTGATCCAGGCCTTGAGCTGTCAGCACAGAGCCCCGTGTGGTACTTGAACCCATGGACCGCGAGATCGTGACCTGAGCCGAAGTCAGATACTTAACTGACTGAGCCATCCGGGTGTGCCTTAATCGTATTGTTTAAACAAATTCTAAGGCACCTGTGTAGACTGTGTAATTGGAATAAAAGAGTTGGTAAGAAATACCAATTGGGTGATAATAAGCCACTTAAATTACAATTTAGAGTAAGTCAAGTAAAATTGATCAAAAAGCTGATTCATTAAAATAAATTTATAAGTATTAATTAGGAGAATAGTTTTGCTATGTTAGGCTTTGAGAGAGCCTAGTGATTTTAAAATCATAGTACTTCATACTTGGATTGTGTTATGTGTATTATTTGGTAACAGCTTTATTGAGGTCTACTTTGTATACCAGACAGCTCACTCATTTAAATGTTCAGTGTTTTTTCACATGTTCCTGAAATTATGCAACCATCACCACAATTTTATACTGTTTTTATCACCCAAAAAGAGACTTCACTCTTTAGCCATAAATCCTTATTCTTTCATCCTCTTAGCTCTAGCCAACAATCAATCTATAAACAAATACAGATTTGTTTATTCTGGACATCTCGTATGAATGGAATCATATAATATGCTACCTGTTGTGACTGGTTACTTTCACATGGCATAATGTTTTCAAAGTTCATCCATGTTATGTTGTAGCATGTATCCGGACTTCTTTCAGAGGTCTAAATAATATACCATTGTGTGGATATGCCACATTTCGTTCATCCATCAGCTGATGTACGTTTGGATTACTTCCACTTTTTGGCTATTATAGATAATGCTTCCATAGCATTGTGTACAAGGGTTTTTGATGATTGTGGGGATATATATTTTTATTTCTTTAGGGTATAAACTTAGGAGTGTAATTGTTGGGCCAAACAGTAACTCTGTTTAATTTTTAAGGAACTGCCAGACTCTTCCAAAGTGACTATTACCATTTTACATTCCCACGAGTAGTATAGGAGGGTTCTGATTTCTCTACATCCTTGCCAGAACAAGCTATTATCTCATTTTTGGATTCTAACCATGCCTAATGGGTATGAAGTGGTAACACTGTAGCTTTGATTTACATTTTCCTCATGACTTGTGGCATTGAGTATCTTTTCATATGCTTATTGGCCATTTGTATATCTTTTTTTGAGAAGTGTCTTTTCAGATTCTTTGCCATTTTTTAACCTGGTTGTCTGTTTATTATTGAGTTATAAGAATTCATACATAAGATTTGCCAATATTTTCTTTTGTGTTTTGGATTGTTATGCTATCTGTCCTTTTCATTTTTTTTTTTAATGTTTATTTTTGAAGTGAGGGGTGGCAGAAAGAGAAAGGGAGAGAATCCCAAGCAGGCTCCACACTCAGCATGGAGCCTGACATGGGGCTTGGTTTCATGACCATGAGGTTATGGCCTGAGCCCGATATCAAGAGTCAGATGCTTAACCTACTGAGCCACTCAGACACTCCATCCTTTCTTTTCATTTTATCTGTATCATTATCCGGGGAGAGAAGTGGGTCATTATACCCATTATATAGAAACTCACTTTGACAAAGAGTCAGAGGTAGGTAATGGGTCAAGGATTATGCCTGGGTCAATTTATTCCTAGTACAGTGTTCTGTCCTTGATACCGTTGCCTAAATAATATAAATTAGCAGTTTAGGGATAATGAAAATAAAGAATTATTTAAGGGTACACAATGGTGGTGTATATTTTTTAAATTATAGTGATGAACCTATTATTTTATCATTTTGATTCTGACCTGAAGTCTCTAAAATGGAACTTATAAATAAAAATTTTCATAAGTATTCTTAGAAGATAAGATTTTATAAAATGTTTGAAAATAAAAGCATCCTGTTTGATAAACATTGTAGCAATTTATAATACTAAGGGTGAGAAATGAGGGAGAAATGAAGAGTCATGTTATTTTGCAGCAAGGCATACAACTAATAAAAATATCCCCTTATTGAATATGTTTGATCTTACACAGCCAAAAGATATCTGTTAACTGCTCTGGGTTTTACTGGTAGATCACTAAAAATTGGGAGTTTATGATCCATCACACTTACTAGATTTATTAGCCCACGTTTTTTCCCGCTCTTCCTTAATATAGAATTGAAAAAGAATTGAAGAGTTATCACAAAACTTTACTGTGATGCGTTTTTTCATGCCTTTGATAAAGGGAAAATATAATGTGTTGAGCATTGTGGTAGAAGATAAACCTGTTGAAGTTATTAAATATGCTTTTTGGTGATTCATTTTATTTGCAATTTAGTCTTAGTTATTTTTTTTATCTCTTTTCTGTGTGTGCATATAAGCCCTCAACCCTTCATCACTAACCAACCATAGTCACTACAGTTTTCAGCCTTTAAGCTGAAAAATGTCTGTGGGGAATGCTGAAATTGAGTGTTATTCCAAAATAGAATGCTTCCATATAGCTTAAAACCAGGATTTATCTTGTAAACTGGATGAAAAGCTTCATTTTAAGTAACCTTAATAAATAGAAATTTATGGCCTCAAAGGGATAATGTCACTTGATTTTTCTTTGTGTTTCAGAGAAACACATTAAAGAAATAAGAAAGATATATCTTGTGAGAAAATTTAGTATATAGTATATGCATATTAAGATACATTTTCTTTATCATGATAGAAAAACTGTCTAAAGTTACAGTTAGTATGATTCAAGAATATAACATGCTTTTAAATTATTTTTGAAGGATTTCTAAATAATATCTCTTAACTTTTAAGATCCTGTGTTCCAGAATCTTAAATATAGTATTCCTGACATTGTAACTCATTGGTAATTATTTTAAAAGTTTTATTGTTAAAATTTTTTGCTGTTAATTTGTTGTTAAATTGTTAATTTAATATTAAATTTTTCCAGGTGGATATTCCATCTATTATAACCAAGAAACTGTTAAAAGCAGCAATGAAGCATATAGAAGTGATAGTTAAAGCCAGTCAGAAAGGTAATACAGTTTTCTACTACAAAGTTTGAGTGATTTTTATATACCAACTTTCACCTTAAATACCTAAGTATGAATACTGATGTATTTGATATTTACAAATGTTGTGAAAGTATTTCTTTAAACTGAAATCTTTTTCAGTATTTTGTTTATGATATGAGTGATATAAGTCCTGATTGTAAAAACTCAGGAATCTGTGAAAATTAAAATATAATTAACTTCTGGATATATTATTGATGACTCTTGTCTTTTTTTGAATAATAGTCTTTCCTTCATTACTTTCACTTAGGTATCTCTCATAATCTCTTCCCCCTTTCTTTTTTTCTTAATGATTTCAACAGTTTTGACCTATTCCAGCCCATTGTGTATATTAGTACCATTTAATTTCACAATACTACAGTTATCATGTTATCGCTCTACTAAAATTAGTGACTCTGCTATAGTCTAAATTGTATACTTAAATACTTTCTTGTCTAGTCAAATACTTTGATCTACTCTTGTCTTTCACTGTGATTTATGCTTTGGTTGAGATTAACTATTTGCATTTTTTGTGTATGTCCTGGCCTTCATACTGTCATGATTTGCACATACCAAATGTTTTCTGATTGAATGAGTGAAATTCATTTGGGACTTTTCTTGCTCTTAGATCAAACTGAAATTTTTCTTTAATAAGATCACTTCTGTGTTCTAGGCTTGATTCTTTATACAAATGTGTATTTGTAAAAAACACATTGTAAAAATGTGTTTGCATTTGCATTTGGTATTATTTGTCCATGCTTTCCCAATGCTTTTGGTATTCTTTATCGATACCACTTACTACTCCATATAGATAACCATGTAAAAGAGGTTTCATGGTCATATTTTCTGGTAATTACTACATACTATATTCCCTTTCTGGAAATTCCTAGTAAATACTAGCATACCAATATCTGTGAGTTGTCCTATAGCAAAGAAATAGCTTTAACTACTTGAATAGTTTTTAACTTACCAGTTCTAAATTCATCTGAACATGGAACCAATTTTCCCTCCCTCATAGTATCAGCTAATATAATCAGTTCACTTGGGGAAATTATGTTCTCATCAGAGTTGAAGTAAAATTAAATCAAATAATTAGTTTATTTGCTTCTTGGTATGAGTAATTCCTCAGGTATGAGAAGCATTTTAAATTCTATATTTGACATTTTTTTATGTGTTCATCTTATAAGAACTAAAATAATTTTACCTTCAACATGTTCGAAAAGTAGGAGTTTGAATATGTATAATTTAATTTTTGAATACAAAATTGACTTGAAAGTCATTGTCCTGTCACTGGCAAAAACAAACTAATTGTCTTTAGCCATTTTGTCAAGGCAAAACAGTTAGTAAAAAAACATAGGAAAAGTTTTTTTTTTTTAGTACATTTATTCTTTTTTAAAACATTTTATTTTAGGTAATCTCTATACCTATTGTGGGTTCAAACTCACAACTCAGAGATGAAGAGTCACATGATCCACCAACTGAGCCAGCCAGGTGCCCCAGTAAATTTTAGGTTTTAGAGCAGTTTTAAGTTTACAGAAAAATTGAGCAGGAGTATAGAGAGTGCCCATTTCTCTCTAGTTTCCCCTATTAACATCTTGTACTGGTACATTTGTTACCATTGATATACCAATATTGATATATTTTTATTAATTAAAGTCCATAGTTTTCGTTAGGGTTTACCCTTTGGGTTGTACATTCTGTAGGTTTTGACTAGTTTCACCTATCACCTCTCCCTCTTTCCTTCATGAACCTTTGGCAGTTATTGATCTTTTTACTGTCTATACAGTTTTGCGTTTTCCAGAATGTAATATAGTTGAAATCATACCGTGGCCTTTTCAGACTAGCTTCTTTTATTTAAAAATATGTATTTAAGGGTCCTCCATGTCTTTTCATGGCTTGATAGCTCATTTCTTTTTATTGCTCAGATATATTCCAGTGTATGGATGTACCACAGTTTATCCATTCATGTATTGAAGGATATCTTGCTTTCTTCCAAGTTTGGGCAGTTATGAATAAAGCTGGTATAAACATTTGTGTGCAGGTTTTTATGTGGGAAAGGTATTTAATATAGTCTACGTGCTAAAGACAAACACTTTGAACTCGGGCTTTGGGTAAATGGATGCATCTTTTTTTTTTTCTTTTAATGTTTATTTATTTTGAGAGAGCACAAGTGGAAGAAGGGCAGAGAGAGAGAGGGAGAGAGAATCCCAAACAGGCTGTACAATGACGTGGGGCTCAATCTCACGAACTGTGAGATCATGACCCAAAACAAAATCAAGAGTCTGATGCTTAACTGACTGAGGCACCCGGCTGCCCCATCTTTTTAGTTTTAGTTAAATTAATCAGTTTAATAAAATTCCCAAATTATTTTGCCTCTAAGAGAGAGATAATTATATATTTATATAAACAAACCTGTTTGAAATTTGTTGTTGAGTCTTGACAAGAGAGGGGTTGCTAATTTTCTATTATTAATGCAAAAAGTGGTTCCCAATTATAAAATTGCCATAAAATGCTAGATTAGATTCATTAATAACATTGTAGTTAATGAGACCCATAGAATTAAAAGTCCAGAGTTTAGGGCGCCTGGGTGGCTCAGTCGGTTAAGTGTCTGACTTCGGCTCAGGTCATGATCTCACGGTTCGTGGGTTCGAACCCCGCATTGGGCTCTGTGCTGACAGCTAGCACAGAACTTGGAGCCTGTTTCGTATTCTGTATCTCCGTCTCTCTCTGACCCTCCCCTGCTCACGCTGTCTCTCATTCTCTCTCAGAAATAAATAAAACATTATTAAAAGAAAAAGCCAGAGTTTAGAATAAGGACTTTTCGTTTTATTCAAAAGTCCTGGTATTCTAAATATTATGACAGTGAATTAGATAGACTTGTAAAAAAGGTTTACAGATTTTTGAATTTTCATTTCTTTAATGCATGGATTTATTTTCTAAATTCTTTGGCCCCATAATTGCTCATAATTATGATCATTCATAATTAAATGTTCATCTATTTATCCATATTCCTTTTACTCTTGGTGTTTTCTCTACAATATGTCTTTTAAGAATAGGGATTATATAGATGTTTTCTGTGTAAGTACTTTTATGGCCCTTAGAAATACTGATTGTTCACACATTTAGAAGCATTTGGTTTAATTTAAATTCAGTAATAAATTGTGTAGAAGGACCTTACTCTCTAGTCTGTCATACTAAAGATATCTCTTTGTCATGGATTCTGGAGACGTTTCCTGGTTTGGTCTGAAAACTACTAACTGATTAGGTAGTAGATGTACTGATGATTAGTGGGGTTTAATCCATGCTCTGTTTTCCAGCATCTATATTTTGCTTATATTCCCAATTAAGATTTTCCTCCCTGTATTCTCTTACTCTTTTGCTTCATTTATTTTCTCATTATCTAGAACTACAAAAAACTTTCCTGTCTGACAGATCTTGAATAGATTCCAATCTAGTTATTCAATTTGTATTTTATGTGTGAATGCTTAATCACATTGACTATTATAATTACTTATACATTTTGCATGATGACTTTTCAGTGTTAATAACTACTTAACTATATACTGATGTGGCAACTGAGGCTTATAGGGATTCTATCATTTGTTCAAGATTATATCAGTTTGCTAAAGAAGTAGAACTGGAATTTAGTATGGCTTAGTCTTATTTTAAATTCTGGCTCATGACAGATTTTTAAAAGACCTGTGTCCCAAATTCTTGGAAAAAATGCTTAGCAAATAATTGGATAATTACGAAAAAAAAATGCATTTCTTGTAAAAACTACATTTGCCTTTGCCAGTCCTTTTGTACCTCAGGCACAGATGTTCTTCATTTATCTTCTTAGTATTCACACTATTAGAATGCATATATTGACTTTTTTTGGGTAAATGTGCTTACATTCTCTTTCAATAAAAATAGAAGAAAATAGTGAAAAATAAATGCCATTGAATTAGAGTCTCAAGAGTCTCTTCATAGATGCCACGATTTTAAAACTTGGCACAGAATGCAAATAGGGGAAAACATGACTTGTTTTTCTTCTGCTCTTTTGAGGTCTGTAAAAAGGAATGACAATACTATCGCCTTTAAGTTAAAATATTTAGTACTTGGCCTTTTAAGAAAACTTTCTGTTAATGTAAGTTTTATCGTCAGTTAATTTTCGTTACGTAATGAATCTATTCATGGACTTCTACCTTCAACAGTTCTGTACTTAGTGTGTCCTATATGTGGGCAGAGTGTATAGAACTTAACCAAGGAAGCCAGTTTCTATACCATAAGTGCTTTAAAAGTGTAATGATTTTGTTGTGAAAGTAGACAGTGAAATTTTAAAAGTTTTTTTTTTTTTGTATTTGCAGAGGATGAACAGATATAACATTTGATAACAGTTTTGTATGTGCTAGAAATTTTCTATAGTTTTTTCCATTTTTAAAGTAAATATTTGCTTTTTTAATATAATATTTTAAGTTTATTTTTAAAGAGAGCAAGAGAGAGGGAGAAAGGGGCAGAGAGAATCCTAAGCAGGCTCCACACCATCAGCACAGAGCCTGATGTAGAGTTCGATCTCTTGAATCGTGTGATCATGACCTGAGCTGAAAGCAAGAGCCAAATAGATGCTTAACTGACTGAGCTACCCAGGCACCCCTGTTTAATCTGTAAGATAGTGAAATGAATTAAAATTCTTGCTTGCATTGGGAAGGGGTCTTTTTACCAATTTTTTGGAAAATTGAAAAACTGGCAAGGAGGGAATTATTTTTATATCCTATTTGTGCAAAATTTCCCAGAAACATACATATTGGAAAGAAAGGAGGGCTAGGAAAGAATACTATGTTAAATGATTTTCTGTTTGTGAGCTGAAATGGCTGAAATTAGTTAATATTGCTTAACTTATTTCAATATTTATTTTTTAATCTCTGTAGTAGAAAATACAGAATTTTTACAGCAAGCTGCTTTAGAAGAATATGGTCCAGAGCTTCATGTGGCTTTGAGGAGTCGAAGAGATGAATTACACTATTTAAGAAAACTTACTGAACTACTTTTTCCTTATATTTTGCCTCCTAAAGCAACAGACTGCAGGTATAAATAGATTGGAAAATGTCATAGCAGTATTTGCATACCATGCCATATGTATATTGCTATTCTTTTTTTTTTTTTTTAAGTTTATTTATTTTGAGACAGAGAGAGCGGGGAAGGGGCAGAGAAGGAGAGGGAGAGAATCCTAAATAGACTCAACACCAGTAGCTTGGAGCCTGACGCGGGGCTCAAACTGATGAATCCTGAGATCATGACTTGGGCTGAAATCGAGTCAGATGCTTAACCGACTGAGCCATCCAGGCACCCCTGTATGTTGCCTTTCTTGATCATAATAAGAGTACACTAAAACTTGAGATTAGGCTATGATGTGAATAAATTTTCATTTAAGAAGTATAGTTTGTCAGGTCTTAAAATGCCATTTTAGGTGCTAAGTATTCATGATGTGTTGTGTTGCTTCGGTTTATTTTTGGAAATTCCCAAGGTAAATATGAATAAAATCAGGTTTTTAAATTTGAGATCATTATACTTTGTTCATTCTTGGTGTTACATTTTAAAGACATGTACATTGTGACTCAGTGGCAGAAACACTTTGAACAAACTAAACTGATAAGTTTGTGTTTTAAATTTTTTGTTTTCACATTTATTTATTTTTGAGACAGAGAGACAGAGCACGAGCTGGGGGAGGGGCAGAGAGAGAGGGAGACACAGAATCTTAAACAGGCTTCAGGCTCTGGGGTAGCTGTCAGCACAGAGCCCGATGCAGGGCTTGAACCCATGGACTGTGAGATCATGACCTGAGCTGAAGTCGGCCGATTAACTGACTGAGCCACCCAGGTGCCCCTAAGTTTGTGTTTTAAGATATACACCTGAGAAGAATAATTAGAATTTATCTAGATTATCCTTCCTTGTTCTGGCAGGAACATGTTTAGATTACTCCATAAAATTACCTCTAATGAGGTATCCTAATAATTATCCTAATAATTCTTAGAGGAGAAGTTGTGGCTTATTTTTAGTGATGTACTTTGTTTTTTATTTTATTTTATTTTATTTTATTTTATTTCATTTTATTTTATTT